>NW_006399788.1:15474914-15497849 GCF_000299155.1 Elephantulus edwardii | reverse complement strand
GAGAGAGAGAGAGAAAGAGAGAGATGGTGGAGAAAGGTGGAAGATACTGCTTCTAAAGTCCATTTTGTTTTATATTGTGGAGTTGGAAAGGACCCATAGCTGATCCTCCAGCAGAATTTCAGAAGCAGTAAACCACCTGGGAGGAGATTCTTCCTCTTTCTTCCACAGAGCCTCTAGTGGATTCGAACCACATTTCTCTGGGTTTGCAGCTCACCTCCTTACCACTTGGCCAACAGTCCATTTTACCTGTACCAAGTAGCAATTTTTCAACCACTGATAATAATAAATATAATGATATCTATAATGTGATACTTTTACAAAATTATATTACCTAGTCTGTTATTGCCGGTGAATTATATGGCTTGGGGGGGGGGGGAATTACAAGATGAAAGTATTAAAGGCCCAAATAATGAGATAACTACCACGTAGTTTAATACCATAAATTGGATAGAAATTTCATTAAACTTTAATTTCATTTAAATTGTTGTTGTTGTGTGCCCTTGAGTTGCCTGCAACTCATAGCAATCCTATGTACAATAGCTCTACACCCTACCCTGTTGTTGTTATGTGCCACCAAGTCACCTGTGACTCATAGTGACCCTATGTACATTAGCTCTGAAACCCGTCCTATTCTGAGGCAATCCCATCATCCACGATAGACTTAATCCCATTGTTGCAATCACTGAGTTAATCCAGCTCATCCTGAATCTTCCTCTACTGCGCTGTCCCTCTACCCTTTCAAGCACGATGTCCTTCTCCAAGGACTGGTTCCTCCTGACCTGTCCAAAGTGTGTGAGATGGAGCTGCAAAATCCTTGCCATCAGGGAGCAGCCTGGTTTCACCCTCTTCAGGATGAACCTGTTTGTTCTCCTGTTGGTTCATAGTATGTTCAAGACTTTTCTCCAGCAACACAGCTCAAAGGCACTGATCTTCTATCATTCTTAATCATTGCTCAGCTTTCAGATACATAGCAAGTCATTGCAAAGACCATTGCCTGGATCAGGTGCACTGTGGTCTCCAGACTGACACTGTTGTTGTTCAGCACTCTAAAGTTGGTCCTTGACAGCCAACTTTCCCAATCCAATTTGTCTTTTGATTTCCTGACTACATACTGGTGCCAAGAGTGTTGATAGTGGAACCAAACAAGCTGAAGTTATCAACAATCCCAATCTCTCCTCCATCCATCATGAAGCTGCTAATTGTCCCAAGTAGTAAGAATCTTTGTCTTCTTGATGTTGAGCTTCAATCAGTTTGAAGACTATAATCCTTGACTTTCTGAAGCAAGCACTTCAGGTCCTCCTCAGTTTTAGCAAGCAAGTTTGTGTCGTCTGCATAACACAGGTTATTGATGAGTCTTCTCCAATTCTGATGCCCCATTCCTTCTCATAAAGTCCAGCCTCCTGAATGATCTGTTCCACACGTAGACTGAAAAAGTATGGAGATAGGATGCATCCTTGATCTTTCCTGATCTCGAACCAGGCAGTGTTTCCCTGCTCTGTTTTCTGACCACTGCTTTCTGGTCCAAGTACAGGTTTTGCATGAGAACAATTAAGTGTTCTGGGATCCCCATTCTTCTCCAGGTTGGCCACAATTTCTTGTGATCCACATAGTCAAATGCCTTTGCATAGTCAATGAAACACAGATAGAGACTCCTCTAGTACTCTCTGATTCCAGCCAAGGTCCATCTAATGTTGGCTGTGATGTTCCTAGTGCCACGGCCTCGTCTAAACTCAACCTGCACACCTGGCAGTTCTCTACTGATGTACTTTCCAGTCGTTTCTGGATAGTCTTCAGCAGGATTTTGCTTGTGTGTGATATTAGTGATATCTTTCAAAAATTTCCACACTCTGTTAGGTCACCTTTTTTTTTCTAATGAGAATAAATACAGAGCTCTTCTAGTCAGCTGGCCAGAGAGTAATCCTCCAGATTTCTTGGCATAACCTGGTGAGTGTATCCAGGACAGCATCTGTTTGCTGAAATATGTAAATTGAATGCCATCAGTTCCTGGGGCCTTATTTTTTGCCAATTTCGTCAGAGCAGTTTGAACTTTCTCTTCGTTACCATAGTCTCTTGATCATATGTTGTTTCATGAAATGCTTCTGTGTCAGTCAATTCTTTTTGGTATAGTGCCTCTGTGTACTCCCTCCATCTTCTTTTGCCAATCTCACTGTCTTCAGCACACCTCCTCCAGGGGTGGGTTCTCCTATGCTGTCCCTCCACCTTTCCAAGCATTATGGCCTTCTCTAACTACTAGCCTCCCTCCTGGAAACATGCCCAAAATATGTGAGACAGCGCTTCAGAATCTTTGCTTCCAAGGAACAATTTGGTTTCACACTCTCCAGGACAGACCTGGTTGTGCCCATGGGATGTTCAATACCCCTCTCTAGCACCACACCTCAAAGGAATTGATCCTTCTTCTGTCTTCCTTTGTCATTATCCAGCAAGTAATTGGGAAGATCTTGGCCTGGATCAGGTGCAACTTAGTCTCCAGACTGACGTCGTTGCTCCTCACTACTCTGGACAGGTCCCTGACGGCAGATTTTTCCCAACGCAATTCATCATTTGATCTCCTGACTGCTGGTGCCAAGAGCGTTGATTGTGGAACCAAGCAAGCTGAAATCATTAACAATCTCAATATCCTCTCCATCTAACACGATTCAGGGAGACCATTTGGTAAAAGAAATAGACTATAGTGTATGTATTTAGAAGACCTGGATTCAAGTCTTAGTTCCATGGTTTACTGTATGAACCTCTGGGCTTCTGGGTCATCATTTGCAAGCTGGGATATGCTATAAACCTTTTTATATGAGGCTTACTTTGTTTTGAAATTAAACTGAATTGTTACATAAATTCTAACAGGCTATACAAATAAACAGTTTTTTTTCTACTAGCATGGAAGACGTTGGCCTTTGACTTACTGGAACAGTTGCCATTATGATTTAAAGTGATAGGAAATTGATTGGCAATTATAAATAGATTTTACTTCACTATATTGCATTGTTGGAGTGGCAACATAAATCACAGACTTAAGTGAATCTGCAAATAAATACAGCATTATTGGTTTTTTTAATCATTTCATGGGAGGCTAATTCCTCCAACAAGAGAGTCCCTAGTGTCCAGCTCTTTTCTCAAAGGACAGACACTGAAGAATCTGCAGTGTGGACATCTTCAAAATGCATTTGGTAGGTCATTTCCCTGTAGCTTCACTAAGCTTAGAGTCTTGTAGTTGGAGGGGAAATGGGGAAAGCTTTCTCCTTCCACCTCTCTTCAGTTAAGATCAGTATTGGCTCTCTGCTGACACCTACAGGCTAATCAGAAAATGAGGCCTAAAAATCTTAGGGAGAGAGAACACACAATGTGTGGTGGTGGTGGTGGTGGTGGTGGTGGTGTGTACCCTAGAGTTGGAATGACCCATACATAGCTGATCCTCCAGCGGGTTTTCAACGGCAGTTTATCGCACAGGGGGAGATTGCCCATCTTTCTCCTGTGGAACAATGTATCTACAGAGACACAATTACTTAGATTTCTAAAGCATAGCTTCTCGGAATATTATGCACATCCGAATCACCCAAGAAATGTGTTCATTTTCAGGAGGGTTAGGGCAGAGGCCTGAGATTCTGTGGGTCAAAGCCCTGGGATCCTTGAAGAGTGTGGAACTCCATCACCTGCTGAAGAGCTGAACACAGCATTGACTGTCAGAGGTGGAAAGGGTAGAAGGGCCTGTCCAAATCCCATGTTTGACAGCGAAGAAAACTGAGGACTTAGAGAAAACATGCCCTAAACAGGAACCATCACAATTTTATGCAGTGTATGAGGTTTCATTTCTCTAACTTGACTTTTGAATCTATGACAAAACAATATGAATGTAAAAGGGCTTTCCAGTTCAAAACATGATTATAAGAGTTGTCCAGGGCACGCTGCTAGAAAGAGCTGTGCAAGATTCTGCTGTTTCTTCCTCCCTGGAGCTCATGAGAATAAGTCAGTCACTCTTCAGAACAAAACACAACAAACACTTCATTGCTTTGGAGTCAAAACCAACTCATACCTGACCCTCCAGCAGATTATCAGGGCTGTAACTCACATGGAGGAGATAGCCCATCTTTCTCTCATAGAGCAGCTGGTGGATTTGAACTGCTGACTTTTGTGTTAGTAGCTCAACTGCACTGCAATCCCAAAGGCATGTGTTTCCAATCCACCAGGTCCTCGACGAGAGAAGGATGGGCAATCTCCTCCCATGTGATGAACTGCCTATGAAAATCAGCAGGAAAGTCAGGTATGTGTTGGTTCTGATTCAATGGTACAGAACAACAACAGCTCAGCTCCTTACGCATCAGGGCACTAGAGACCCTCGAAGATCGGATTGATTTCTACAAGTCTTGAGTGTAAAAAATGGAAGCTTTAGACAATGGATAATACTCCCCCCCCCCCTTTTCTCCTTGATGCTCTGTTGGCTGGGAGAGTTCTAGATTAGATGGGAAATGCCTTTGAAGTGCAAAAGAAACTGATATTCCTCAGACAGTGAGCAGAGAGTCCAAGTTGCTGAAGGGCTTGTCAAGGTTAGAAATCTCAATGCGTTCTTAATATTCTGTCTGGCTGAGATAACAATGAAAGAGCAGCTTGCTACACACAACACTCCAATATTTCTTCCATCACGTAACACGATGCTTCAAGCCTGGCCCTTACCACTCTCCAGGGCACGCACCTCTCTAGGTCCTGTTGGGATACCTCCCACCCACTTCACAGTGTCTACCACTACCCATGCGATAAGAGAACCATGCAGGGCCGTTGACTTTTAATGGAAGGGCATTAAGAGACTCATTCAGCTAAATTTCAGCTATATTAGGTGCAAAATGTGTACGTTGTGGAACACATTACCGTCAGCAAACAGTTGACACTGCGCTTTATAATTCAGGGCCTTGGAGTGGATTACCCCCAAACCACAATTAATTGGCAGAATATGGAAAATAAACACCAACTTATGGAATTCATTAACATTACCATTTGCAGTAATGGTTAAGCTATATAGGCTTTGAGAAATGCAGAAATTGACAATTGTGTGTATTATCTGGCACAGGGAGTGGAAAAATCCCTCAAGGGGAAAAACAGAAGATAAGGACTTTGTCCTTGAGTCTGCAGTTTATGGGCTGTGTGTCCGTGAGCAGTGTGCTTGGACTCCCTGAGGCTCAAATTCCTGTATTTGTGAGGTGAAGAGCAGACACATGTCTACGGAAAAAAGCGCCCAAGGCAACCACTGGAAGTGTCTCCCTGTCCAAACATCTGACGCCCATATTTTGGGTAACTCCACCCTTATTCACAGTAGCTGCAACAATGGATTTGAGCACAACAAAGATTGTGAAGATGGGGCAGGGTCAGGCAAGGTTTTGTTCTGTTGAGCACAGGGTCACTCTGAATCAGGGCTGACTTGATGGCACAGAACAACCTGCGCTCAAAAATACAAGCAAGTTCACTAACCTTAGTTAACGCATTGTGCCACTGCATAACAATTACAACTGCACTTCTGTTGATATCACTGATAAAAATTGGTCTATGTTGGAGGGACAGTGCAAGAGAGGATGGACCCTCGTAATGGAGGTAAGTGTGTCAGAGACAATAAAATGGCACAGGATAGAGCAGGGTTTAGGGCTGTTGTATATAGGGTCATTATGAGTTGCAGGCAACTCAACAGCACATAACAACAATGGTATGTATCAGAGAACTAGACAATGGCTAAGGATGATAGAAAGAGAATTGATGTCTTTGAGCTGTGGTGCTGGAGAAGAGTATTGAGGGTACCATGGACTGCTCAGAGAACAAACAAATTCATCCTGGAAAGGGTTAAACCAGGCTGCTCCTTGGAGGCAAGGATTCTGGGGCTCCGTCTAACATACTCTGGACATGTAAGGAGGGACAGGTCCCTAGAGAGGGACATCATGCTTGGGAGGGTGGAGGGACAGCGCAGGAGGGGAAGACCCCCGATGAGATGGACTGACTCACTGACTGGAATAATGAGGGTGGATGTGTCAGAAACAGTGAGGTTGGCTCAAGATAGAGCAGGATTCAGAGCTGTTGTACACAGGGTCATTATGAGTTACAGGAGATTCAACATCATAACAACATGATCAGAAGGTTTTGTTATTATATGGTCGCTGTTTGTTTGGGGGTTTTTGTTTGTTTTTCCATTTCTTCTCTTTCTACACTCAACAGAGCAAGATCCTAATCTGCCCTGACCTGAGAAGGCTCGAAGATAGAACAGTGTGAGTTTTAACTGACTCAGGCATCTCTCAGAGTTGATGATGAAAACCTTGTTGGTCAATAGAGACTTCTTGGTGACACTTCTCCTCAAGTGCACCAAGGACACATGCCCTACCCACCATACTTTAGATTCATCTCTGATGAAAAGGTTTATAAAGACAGTTTTTAAGTTCCTTTCTACCTCCAATACTTATGATCTCAAAACCTGTAGAGTTGAAGATAAAATTCACAATTTCTACAGGAGGAAAAGAGCACGAAATCTCTTGTTCCCTAATGTAGTTCACAAAACTGTCTTCTGCGTCTGGGACTGTGTGCACAGCTAGTTGCTTGTCATCTAGGTTTTTATCATATTCATCTTTGTTTCCTTAGCAACCAGTCCAGGGGTTTGGCACATAGTGAAAACCAAATCTAGTACTGTTAAATCTACTCTACCTCCTACACTGCAGAGTAGAGCTGACCCCTACATGGCATATTGTTGGTGCTGCTGTTGGTATGAACTGTGAAGTTGGAACTGACTTACAGTTGACCCTCCAGCGGGCTGTCAGAGGCTGTCAATCTCATGAAAAGTGGTTGCCTATCTCACCCCCATGGAGCAGCTGGTGGATTTGAATGCCCTGCTTCTGGGTTAGTAACAAAACTTTCACCCACTAGGCCATCAGAGCTCCTGATAGTGTTGTTAGTTTCTACCTAATCAATTCCAACTCGTGGTCTCTCCAGAAATTACTGTTTTGTACTGTAGACACAGTTCTAACTCACAGTGACCTTGTGGGACAGAATAGGCCTGCCCAGTAGGTTCTTTTGTTTTTTAAAAAAAATATTATGTTAATGAAAGTTTACAGTGACTTTGGATTTTCAGTCACTCATTGTTGCATACTTTCCTCCCTAAACACCCCTCACCGCCAGTTTGCTTTTCTCTTTGAAAAGTAAAAAACCAAAAACAAAAAGAAAAACCTCCTTCATTGTTATACAGTCCCTTTACCCCAGTCCACTCCACTATGCAGCTTTCATTCTGGACTCTTGTCATGATGATAATACCTAATCATGTATTCCTCCCAAACAGTTCTCTCCCTCATCGGTTTCAATATAGTGTACATTATTTATCCCCTCTTTTCTTTGTTTCCTCCCAACCCTGATGTCAGTTCCGTTTTATAACAGTGGTTCTGTGCAGTATTTGTCCTTTTGTCACTGAGATATTTCACTCAGCATAACGTCCTCCAGGGTCACCCTTTTGTATAATATTTCATTAGTTCCTTATTTTTCAGTGAAGCATAGTATTCCATTGTGTGAATATACCACAACTTCTCTATCCATTCATTTGTTGATGGCCACTTGGGTTGTTTCCAACTCTTTGCTATTGTGAACAAAACAGCAATAAACATGAGTGTGCATATATCTGCTTGAGTGACAGTTACGGTTTCTTTAAGATATATTCCAGTAGTAGAATTGCTGGCTCAAATGATATTTCTTTTTCCAACTTTTTGAGAAAACACCATACAGCCCTCCATAGTGGTTGCACCATTTTACACTCCCACCAATAAGGCTTGAATAAGGCTTCCAGTTTCTCCACAACCTTGCCAACATTTGTTGCTTACTGTTCTGTTAAATTTTGCTATTCTGATGGGGATGAGATGATATTTCATAGTTGTCTTGATTTGCATCTCTCTTAGAGCTAGGGACTTTGAACATTTCTTCATGTGCTTGTTAACCATCTGAATATCTTCTTTGGTGAAGTGTCTGTTCATATCCTGTGCCCATTTTTCAATTGGATTATTTACCTTTATCTTGTTGTGGTGCTCAAGTATTTTATAAATTCTGGATATAAGTCCCTTATCTAACATGTCATTCATTACCAAATACTTTTTCCCAGTCTGTGGCTTCCCTTTGTACCCTGTTGGAGAAGTTTTTGGATGTGCATAGGGATTTGATTCTTCGAACATCGCATTCATCTGTTTTATCCTCTCCTGGTTGTAGTGCCCAGTAGGTTCTTAAACTGAAATCTCTGCGAGCATGTCACTAGGCCTCTTCTCCCACAGAACTGCTGGTGGGTGCAAATTGCAGGCCTTTTGGTTCGCAGCTGAGTGCTTAACCATTGGGTCACCAGGGCTCCTTAATCCATCGATCCAAACCTACAAACCTACTGCTGTAGAGTAAATTCTGACTCATTATGACCATGCATAATCATTGAATGAATTAAAAAGGAGGTAAGGCCTAATTTCTAAATTCTGTAGATCCTTGCTCTTACTTCCAGTCACTATGCTGTCTCTTCTTTAAAGCCAAATCTCAGAGCAAATGATCAGCTGGCTCCCTTCTCCCACTCCTTTCGCCATGTTTCTAATCTGGCTTCCACTCCTCTACCGGTTGTTGTTAAGTAGTGGCTTCCAACTCATGGTGGTCCCAGGTGTCTTGGAGAGGAAAGATGTGCCATAGGATTTTTTGTAACTAAATTTTTAGAAGCCTTTCCTCCTGAACAGCCAACTTTTTGGTTAAGCACGGTCAAGTGTTAATTATTTGTGCCACCTAGGGACTCTTTATCCCTTTTTCGTTGTTGTTGGGCTCTGTTGAATTGATTCTTTTGAGGCCACTGAACTAACTCCTTCCAAGTTTACAAATGGCTTCTGAAATAGTAAATGAGCATTTGTATCCTCTGTTGTACCTGATGGCTCACCAGCATTCAGCACTGTGGTCTGCCTTTTGTTACTGAGACCATTCTTCTCTGGCTCCCATCAGGCACTTTGACCTCCCTCCGACTTCTGTCGTTGCTTATCCTCAGCATCCTCTGCAGTCACCTTTCTCCACAGTAAACAAGTGCTGGAATCCCTCAAACTTCAGTTTTATGAGCGCTCTTGGACCATTTCATGTATCCATATGCCACAGACTCTTAATATCTCCAAACCAGACATTCTTCTAACCTTTCCTCTTCTGCAGAGCAGCTGGTGATTTGAACACCTCACCTTCCAGTTAGTAGATAAACGTGTTAACCAGCTACATAAAAAACTAAAGCCCAAACTCACTGCTATCGAGTTGGTTCTGACTCATAGCAGCCTTTCATCAGGTTTCTGAGACTGTGTATCTTTACTAGAAGAAACTGCCATCTTTTTCCTGTGGAACAGCTGGTGGATTTGAACCTCTGACCTTTTAGTTAGCACCTCTACGCACAACACAATGCATTACTGGGACCCCTTTTTCTGTCCACTGTTGTTGTTAGTTACCATGTAGTCAACCATGATGACTCATAGTAACTCTATGAACAAAAGTTCTGAACCTTGCCCTATCCTATTGTTGTTGTTGTTGATTACCTTTGAATCCAGCAGAACTCATAGTTGACACTATGAACAAAAGGCCTGAAGCCTTTCTACAACCATCGACATTTATCAAAGTTCATAGTTGTTTAGGGAGTGGCTGCCACTCGGCTTCCAATATTATCCTTAAAATCTCTGATAGGTTAGAATGGCTAATTTAAGAAACAAAAACAACTGAAAAGAAATAAATATTCAAAACCTAACTATATTAAGCACTGATGAAGATGTAGAAAAATGAAAGCCTAATACAAGGTTTTAAATCAAGAAATGTGTATACACTGAGCAAATGATTCAATCTACATGCTGAGCAAATTGTTCAAGAAGTTGGACTTTATAAAGAGGAGTGTGACATCAGGATCAGAGACAAATAATCAACAATTTGTGTTAGAAAGATGGCACAACCTTGCTTGGTGAAAGTGAAGAAGACGGAGCTCTGGTGGCCTAGTGGCAAGAAGCCTCACTGCAATCCCAAAGGCAAGGCATGCAGTTTGAATCCACCAGATGTGCTGCTGGAGAAGGAGGGGCAATCTCCTCTAGTTCCAGTCAGATCCAACTCGATCGACTCTACGGTACACAACAAGAAGGGGGGAAGGGAGAGAGAGAGAAAAGAAGAAGAATGAGGAGGAGGAGGAGAAGAAAAAGACAACTTTAAATATTTGCTACAGAAGATCAAGGACTGTAGCCTTCCATATGAATTGCATTTCAATTTCAAGAAAACAAAAACCCTCACCACTGGGCCAATAGGCAATATATCATGATAAGTGGGGAGGGGGGGAACTGAAGTTCTCAATGATTTTATCTTGCTTGTACCCACAGTCAACACCCCTGGTACAGGCAGTCAAGAAATCAGAAGATGTGTTGCACTGAGAAGATCTGCTGCCAGTTACTTCTCCAAAGTTCTAAGGAGCAATGATGTTAAAGACCAAGATGCACCTTATTCAAGCCATGGTATTTTCAATTACTTGCTATGCATCTGAAAGTTGGATGACAACTAAGGATGACAGAAGAAGAATCAATGGCTTTGAGTTATAGTGTTGGAGAAGAGTACTGAATATCCAATGGACTGCCTAGAGAAGAAACAAGTATTCTTAGAAGAATGTGAAGCCAGAATCCTCCTTAGACGCAACGATGCCAATCCTTCCTCTCACATACTTTGGACATGTTGTTAGGAATGGCTAGGCCTTGGAAAAGGACATCGTATTTGCTAAGGTAGAGTATCAGCAAAAGAGAGGAAGATCCTCAGGGAGATGGATTGACAGTGACTGTCACAACAGGCTCAGGTGTATCAGAGATGGTGAGGGCGGCACAGAAGAGGGCAAGGTTCAGATCTGTTGTTCATACGGTCGCCCTGAGTTGTATGTGACTTGATGGCACGTAACAACAATAACACTTGGCTGCTGGAAGTACAAACTAATATAACCATTTTAAAAAGCAGTTTAATAGCTTATTATAATTAAACATATGCTTACATGAGCCAGCAACTGCTTTTCTGGATATCTGCCCTAGATAAATGAAATATCATACTACATGCAAAACTCTACAGGAGTCTTTTGAGCCTCGTTATTAATAAATGCCAACAATTGAAAGCAATTCAAAAGTCCATAAATTGGGAGCTGTCCAGGGACAGCCAGGCAACAAGGAGCGCTGGTGGGACGATCCTCTGCACTTCTCATATGGGCTGTAGACCCAGGCTGGAGGGTCCAAGCACACACCATTCACCAAGAGAGTCACCTCCGCCCAGGATGGATCCCCTAGAGGTAAAAGTTGGAAGTCACTGAAAAATGTAAAGTAGATGAAGCCCATCTTCCCTTCTGAGTTCTTAAAGAAGACAGTTGGTGGCTTTCCAAAAGGAGCTGAGGCCCCACCTCAGAGACTATTCTGGGCCTTCTCCAAAGGGCCCTCTTCTTTCAAATAAGGCTCCTTGATCTCCACTAGTGGGGAATTACCCTGTTTCCAGTGTGAATCCCACATATTTTCAAGACATTGAGACTGAACCTTTCCTGGAGGATGTCTTGAGACCTTCGGAACTGGCATTGGAGAACTGCTGTGGACCCATGAAGAAGTAGGCATGTGATGGCACCAACGGGAGCCCGGCACGTCACCTGGCACTGCTGCAGGAACAATGCGCTGGAGGGAAGCTATCAACACCAGTAAAGAAGAGGATAGCTCTGCTGGTGCACGAGCTTTCCAGCTCTCGGTGAGATGCAGCAGATAACATCCTCCACTCACTCATGACCCACCATGTGTCTGAGGTCAGTCAGTGGATGATGGCACTGAAAAGATTACTTGAAGCAAAGAAGTGTCTGTCTTCAGAGAAGGAAGCCAATGAAGATAAATCAGTAACCACAATGGAAGAGAACCAAACCGTACCAGTGTTCCTTGGGACTCCATAATTCCCTAGGTTCCCCAGATTTTCCTCACACCATCTCTTTTGCCTTAGTATTTTCTCACTTGGAATGTGCCTCAACTGGTGTCAGCAGCAAACAAAGAGAAGAGTAAGGTGTTTATCCATTCTACATTGGCCAGTAGGGAGCTCTGGTGGCCTAGTGGTAAGAAGCTGTGCTACAATCCAAAGTGCAGTATGAATCCACCAGCCCACAGGAAAATGATGGGTTGTCTCATGCTATGCTATTAACTACCTCTGAAAACCCACTGGAGAGTCAGCTTTGGTTCCATTCAACTACAAAACAACACATTGGCCAGTGGGGATAGTCACAGGGTCTGGGGCCATTTCCCATTTTTTCAGAACTCCCTATTTTATCTCTGGGGATGGGTCATAAAACTGTCTAAGGGTAAACATTAATCAGATTACTTACTATTTCCTGAAACACATAGATGTATTCAGGCAGGGTCAGAAGTTCAGGAAAACAGAATTTATATTTATTTATATAAATAAAGATCTCTACAATTTAACAAAAAAAATGGCAAATGATTCATTCATAAAAATGAGCAAATGATTTGAAGACATTTCACCAAAGAAAATATTCAAATGGACCAAAAAAAAAAAGATTTCATGAAACAATGTTTAGTGTTTTTAACCATCAGAGAGATTAAAACAAAAGTCATAATGAGATATCTCTTTACTCCCCCTAGGATGGCTATGATAAAATAGATAAATGCAAAAATGTTGGGAAAGATGTGGGAAAACTGAAACTCTTATCCATTTACTGGTGGAAATGCAAAATGGTACAGTTACTGTGGAAAACAATGTGATAGTTCCCCCCAAACCTGAAAATAGTATGAACGGATTACCCCAATTCCATTCCAAGGTATATGCTCAAAGAACTTAAAAGCAGCAGAGAGAACAGACATGGACACCGATGCTCATTGTAACACTATTCCAAATATACTATTCACAGGACATTATGCTGAGTGAAATATCTCAGTCACAAAAGGACAAACATTGCATAGTGCCACTGTTGTAAAATGTGACTGACATCAGAGTTGGGGGGAGACTGAGAAAGAGGGGATAAATAATGTATACTGCATTGAAACAGATGAGGGAGGGAACTGTTTAAAAGAAATATATGATTAGGTATTATTGTCATGACGGGAGTCCAGAAAGAAGGCTGCATAGTGGAGTGGACTTGGGAGGAGAGATTGTATAACAATGAAAGAATTTTTCTTTTGCTTTTCAAAGAGAAGAGCAAATTGGGAGGGGAGGGCAGGGAGAAAAGTGCAACGACGAATGAATGAAAATCCAAAGTCTCTGTAAACTTTCATTAAAATTAATAAAAAAAAAATAAAAGGAGTTACAAGGATGAAGTGAGATGGAAGAGATTACAATGTAAATATTGTAATTAATACTATAAAATATTTATTAATGTTTGAAAAAAAATAAATATACTTTAAAAATTTTTTTTCAATGTAGAAGCAACCTAATATCTATCAACAAATGAATGGATAAATGAAGTCAGGTACTTACACAGAGGACTACTACTCACCCACAAAAATAAATGACATCCTCATACATGCTACAACATCAATGAATCTTGAAAACACTATGCTGAGTGGAATAAGTCTATCACAAAAGGACAGATACTGCATGATCTCACTTATATGAAATGACAAGAAGAGAAAAAATACATGGGAAATGAAATTCTTAGTGGTTACCTGGAACAAGGCAGGGGGTGGAGGGGAAAGTTGAAGATAATGTTTGAGAAGCAAAGAGATTTTACTTAAAGTGATGGTAAATTTGGCAGCTCTGATGGCCTAGTAGTCAGAAGCTGCACTGCAATCCTGAAGGCATGCAGTTTGAATCCACCAGCTGCTCCATGGGAGAATGATGGGTAATCTGCTCCTGTAGGATTAACTGTCTCTGAAGACCCACTGGAGGGTCAGCTATGAGTCTGTTCTGGCTGTATGGCATGCAACAACAACAAATTTGGCATTAACTAAAGGTAATGGTTGCACAACTGATTAATGAATTGATAAATGCTATATTATATAGATTTTTACACAAAATAATTATTAAAAAGAAGAGAGAAGCCACTGACTGAGGCTGTCCATGAACCCACACTTCTTAGGATTTGCTCATCTGGCTTGGAGATCTTAGGGACATAGTTTCATAAGATATTAAATTCATTGACCTAACACGGTTTTTAGTGGTTCTGTTCTACTTCCTAGTTCATTGTGTAATGCGTGAGGCGTTTAAAGCTTGGGAGCAGCCATCCAAACTACAATTGGTGTCTATTCCCCGGGAGCAGCAGAGAAAAAGGGAGAGTAAAAGTTTGCCACACAAGCAAAGAGGAAGAGACCAAAGGAGGGAACACTGCCAAAGTGCCAAGGTAGGCAGTGTACAGCAATTTTAGGGTTTCTTGGAAAAGTTGACTTTTGTTCATTAAAGTGTGAGGCTGACAAAAAAGATAAGGAGGCAGAAGTGAACGTAAAAAGTCAAGTTAGATTTATTAGCAAGTTAACGTCCAAAAAGGACGCCTTCTTCCTTGAAAATAAAATATGGAGGAGGGTGTGTGCTAGTGAGGTGATGTTGTATTTGTGGTCTCCTCTGGGTGGGCCTTAGAGTCTGGGCCAATGAGACGATGCCATGAAGAGTTCAAAGTTTAGTGGGTGGTTCTCATTCTGGTCCCTGTTCTCTGACGTTGTTTCATGTATATGAAAGAGTCCACCGCTTCTGACTTCACTCATAAACCCAAAGCACTGATTCTGTGCATGTCAGTATCAGCTTCTTGGTTCTGATAACTTAATTTTCCAAGCATAAACTTCTGCCTTGTACCTTCTTGGTACTAAGCCTATAAAAAAGAGGAACAGTTGGTCATTACCTTGGATGAACAACTGCCTCCTTTGCCATGAGATCATGAATTGGATGATGCCAGCCGCCATTAGAGAATGTGTTTAGATGAAATAATTTATAAAAGAATCCTGAAAAAGGAGGGAAATATATGTAAAAGGTTTTAAAAGTCTCATGAGATCCAGACTCCTAAGAGCCCTTAAGGCTGGGCGACATGTTCCCCAACCCCATTAACAGAGATAAATGCCCAAAACAAACAAGCAAAAAGAATATGCCCATCTCCTCATACTCTGTCAATAAATATGAGTGTATAAAAATATTTATAGGCACAGGACATTAACAGATGTTGCATAAAGAAATAATAGTAAGGGTTTTGTTTTTTTTTCCATTTTGGAGGGTCTGGATTCCTGAATGATGAAGTAAAAAAGATCTCTGAAAATTTTTTCTTCTACAAAAGCAATGAAAATGCTGGCAAAAGTCAAAGGGGAGGGGAGTCCCTTTTAAATTTTCTTTCCAAAATCTGAAAATTACACAAAGCCTTGGAATAAAGAAAAATTACTGAATTTCATTAAGAAGACTGTCCTAAAAAAAAAAAAGACAGACAGACTGACTTCTGTAGCATTTTAACATGCCCTATTCGCATATCCCCTCCTCCCCAGCACCAAGGTAACCTTGAAAACAAAAAAGCCTTACTGATGGTCACCGTGAAAATGCACATCCTGGTAAGTCCTGAAAAGGAAGATAGGTTTGGAGATCCTTAAAAAAGTCCTGTTACCAAAGAATTGTTGCCATTTTACCCGACTAGCCATTCCTGAAAATATCACTGATTTGTCCTAACTTTAGAGTTCACTCAGTGTGAAAAGCCTGATCCTCAGGCCATTTGTGGAAAATAATCAGTAGTAATTGCACCTTCATGATGCAACCAAAATAGTTGGGATCAACAAGAAGCTGACAAAGGCTTGGATGAGCTCTGACAGTCCTGGGACTCTCGAATGGCTGGACCTGAGAAGGCCTTCATCTCTTACTTCCGCTAACCTTGGCGCTCTCCACAGCAGAAAGTGAAGGCTAAGGCAGAGTTGTCAACTGCCTGCCAGAACACTGAAGAAATAGCAAAGGGTGGTTGACTTATTGGCTCAAAGTGTTTAAAGAAATTACACACATTTTGTCTTCAATCTTTTCAATAACCATAATAGCAAATAATGTTATAGTTATTATTACTATTTTCAAAAGAAGACAGTGAGACTTGTTTTTAGGTGCTATTGAGATGATTAAGACTCATAGTGAGAAATAGGTGGTGGTGGTGGTGGTGGTTGTGTACCATCGAGTCAGAACAGACCCATAGCTGACCCTCCAGCAGGTTTTCAGAGTCAGTTAATCTCATGGGAGGAGATTGCCCCTCCTCCTGTGGAGCAGTGGGTAGATTTGAACCATGTGCCTTCAGGATTGCAGTGGTTAGGTTTTTATTAAAAATCTTAGAAACAAGAGTGAACTGGGGGAGAGGGGTGGTCAGGGAGAAAAATGCAACAATGAATGAATGGAAATTCAAAATCTCTGTAAACATTCATTAAAATTAATAAAATAAAATTAAAAAAAAAACTCAGAAGCTAGTAAATGACAAAAGAGAATTGAGTCTTGATCTAATGTCTCTCCCTAAGTTCTCAAACATTGTGCTACAACTGCTCTTTAATGGTAAGTTTCTTTACAAGTTCCTTTGCCTGGTTAAACTAACTGGAACAGAGGAAACAATTGACAAGATTGTGCTTTCAGGCAGATCCTAGAACCAGAACTTGGAAAGAGGTAAGTGAGCTCCGTCTCCATCTCTCATCTCTGTTCTTGTCTGCACATTTGTCTCCTTGATGTATTTCTGCTAGACTGCTTACTCTGTGTCTCTAATAAAATACAATTTAAAAAATCCCCATAATTCCCAACATGATTATTGCAGGTCAAGCCAGACAAAAAGATATTGACTATTCATGCATCTCCCAATTCTAAATGCCAAGGAAGAGGTTAACTAGGGAAGATGCCCATTTCAAGTGTAATCAACTGTGGTAAGACCAAGGTGGTATGTATTAAATGATTTCTAAAATCCCACTATTTCTTTCACTATTTATACCTAGTTGTTAATATCATTGTTAGGTGCTGTCAAATCAAGAATGACTCATAGCAACACTATGAACGAAAGAACTAAACCCTGTTCTGTCCTGTGCCATCCTCACAATCTCGAACACACTCGAGCTCGTAGTCACTGTGTCAGCTCACCTGGTTGAGAGTTTTCCTCTCCTACTCCATCCTTCCAGCTTTCCAAGCATGAGGTCCCTCTCCTAGCAACATGCCCAAAGGATGCAATATGAAGCTTAACCATCCTTGCCTCTAAGGAGCACTCTGGCTGCACTTTCTCCAAGACCTGTTTGTTCTTTTGGCAATCCATGGGATGTTCGATAGTCTTCTCTGGACACACAGCTCAAGGCATCAATTTTTATTGTCATCCTTATTCATTGTCCAGTTCTCAGATGCATAACAAGTAATTAAAATTGCATGGCTTGTGTCAAGTGCACCTTAGTTCTCAAACTAACATCATTGCTCCTCAGTAATTTGGAGAGGTCACTGACTACAGACTCGCCCAGTGCAATATGTTTCCTGATCTCTTGACCACTGCTACTAAGTGTATTGACTATGGCTCCAAGTAAACTGAAGCCATTGACAGTTTCAATCTTTTCTCCATCTATCATGATATCCCCTATAGGTCCAGTGGTGAGAATTTTTGTTTTCTTGGTGTTGAGATGCAATCCATATTGAAGGCTATAGTTCTTCATTTTCTGCAGCAAATGTTTCAAGTCCTCCTCACTTTTAGTAAGCAAGGTTGTGTAATCTGCATCACAGATTCCTCCAATCCTAATGCCATATTCTTCCTCATGGAGTCCAGCTTCTAGAATAATTTGCGCAGTATACAGATTGAATAGATATGGAGAATGAATACAAACTTGATGTATGTCTTTCTTAATTTTAAGCCATGTTCCATTTGTCTGTTCACACAACAGCTTCTTGGCCTAGGTATATTTTTCTCATGACAATTAAGTGTTCTTTTCAATGTTATATATAATTTGTTTTGATCCACACAATCAAATGCCTGAGTCAAAGCACAAATAGGCATTCTTCTGGCATTCTTTACTTTCAGTCAGGGTCCATTTGACATCAGCAATGATATCCCTGGTGTCATGGCCTCTTCTAAATCCAGCTTGAACTTCTGGCAGTTCTCTGCACCATTCTAGCTGTTTTTGAATGATCTTCAGCAGTATTTTGCTTGCATGTGATATTACTGATCTTGTTTAACAGTTTTCACGTTCTGTTGGATCAGCTTTCTTGGGAATGGGAAAAAATTTGGATCTCTTTCAATTAGTTGGCCAGACAGTTGTCCTCCAGATTTCCTGGGCTAGATTGGTGAGCATGTCCAAGGCTGCATCTGTCATTTGAAACATGACAGTTGATATCATGTTGGTTCCTGGAGCCTTATTTTTTTTGTCAATGCCTTTATTGTAGTTTGACTTGTTCTTTTCTTCCATTGGTTCTTGATCATACGGTACTTCCTGAAATATTTCAGTGTCGGCCAGTTCTTTTTGGTACAGTGATTCTGTGTATTCTTTAAATCTTCTTTTGATGCTTCCTGGATCATTCAAGATTTTTATACATAGCATCTCTATGTATTACAACTCTTTTTTTTTTTGTATTACAACTCTTGAATTTGTTTTTCAATTCTTTAAACTTGAGAAATGGCCAATGAGTTCTCTTTTTGTTGTCCAATTCTAGTTCCATTACAATTGTTTGCTTTGTCTTCTTGATCTACTTTTGAAATCTTCTGTTCAGCTCTATTGTTTAAACATATCTTGCCTTTGTTTTGGCTTCTTGATGCTGTAAGGCAATTTTCAGGGTCTCTTTTGACATCTACTTGGCATCAGTGGGTAAATGGTTGAGTTTATGTTCCTTACAGAAGTCCCTAAGTGGCACCCTTGGTTAAATACTGGATTTCTAACCAGAAATTCACAGTTCCAGTCTACTCAGACACACCTCAGAAGAAAGAAGCACATGGAAGACTGCTTCCCAAATGTTACAGCATTGAGAACCCTGTGGAACACAATTCTGCTCTGTATACATGGGGTGAATTGGAAATCAACTCTATGGTTTGGTAGGATTTTGGTTTTGTGTTTGTGTACTTTATGATCATTATTTAGAGGTAAAGTACTTAGACATCTTTAAGTTAGCATAATATGTCTCTGAGCAGTTCTCCTGCACTTGAACAGTATAACTGCTGTGGATTTCACCCTATTTATGCTAATTAATCTATAATTATTTATACCACTAATAAAACCTCTGGAACCTTCTTACTGTGATTAAATGCTAGCAAAAGCTTTTCCAGAGTCACTTAGCAAAGAACTGGCATGGTAGATTTCCAGTAACTGAGTGGCTTCAGGCAGTCATACCAAAGAACAGAACCAAAGGCTGTGGAAAGTATTTCACACTTGAAAAAAGAGCTGGAACTCATCCCTGGTGCTGTGGATTGTGTGGTCAAGGGTCCCCTACACAGTGTTTGCAGGAGGTAAATGGAATGCATCACTAGAACTTCCCTTTCCATTTTAATTCCATGTTGTCCCTCCAGGGAATTATAAGAGCCTTTATTTTTCTCATCCTCCTTCTCTCTTTACAAGAGAAATAAAATTATTTACTCATCCCACAAATTATTTGGAATATGAGAAACAACTGAGGCAAAGCAAAAGATATTGCGAAATAAATAATGTGTTCTCTTTCCCCCTTTTTTTTATCAGGACATGAAATGTTTTGAAATCAAGTATGATGGTGGCAAAGTCTCTTTCTCTAGATTTTATCATAAAGTGCATGTCCCATCAAGACAAAGAGTTGTTTTGGTTGCACATTTCATTACAGATTAGAATAGATTCTTCCTAAAATTTTCATCCTGTTCGAGAAGGCCCACCTGTCTTAAAATGCAGCATAATTCAAGGCTTACTCAGATATAAAATCTGTTCTAGCCTGGTGACATCACTTGGGAATTATAGCTCTTGGTCTCGCTTTGTTCAGTAGTGAGGTTCAAGTTTAATAAAAGACTTTAATCACACCAGAAAATCCAGATCGTACAGACCTGTGTTAAAACTAGAGGTCTTCAGAAAAACAAAGTTTCAGATTTAAAAAATCTTAATAACGAAAGAATTACTGGGGAGTGTTGAAGGCAAAATCAAAACTGACGTAAAGCAAACCATCTAGGAACACTTTGTCCCAGCATCTCCTGCTCTGATTCATCTTGTCACAAGCAAGGCCAACATGAGGGAGTTCTCTCTGACAAATATTTACTAAAGGGTAATGAAGCTTACCCTTGGCACCATGAATCCAAAGTTAGTGAGGGATTTCCAGGACTGGAAAATGGAGTTTTGGATATGTGTATCTCCTTTTAAACTCACTCTGAATTGACATAAAATAAGAATAATTTTTACTTATGAAAACATAATTCTATAAGAATAGGCTAAGAGGAAAGGAGATATAAGCAACAACATAATTGAAACTTAAAAGCTGATAAACAAATGGTGGTAAATGGCTTAACAGACAAGGAAAAGCTAAGTGTTAAGCAGGAAGTATGGAAGACTACAGAAAACAAACAAATAAACAAACAAACAAAAAACAAACCCATCCAAATCTAACCCAGCCAACCAATTAAAATATCCTAAACTCAAACCCACTGACATCAAGTAGATTCCAATTTAGGGTAATCCTCCATGAAGTTCTTCTTCTGTTTTTTAAAAATTTTAGTTTGAATAAACGTCACAAAACAAATTCATGTTTCAATCAATCATCCAGGCACATTTTGTTATTTAATGATAATTTCAATATCCACAATGAAACCACACTTTTCCAACTTATTTCCTGCAATTTGGATTTTCGTTTATCCTTCTATGTCTCTCCAGGTCTAGAAGGTACACCAAGGTTGACTGGCAGAGCATAGATCACAAAGACACTGGCCTATATCTTACATATTTGGATAATTTGAGTCTTCAAAGACTGTGAGCAACCATCTAAAGTCTCACTCTATTTAGAGCAAATAAGAATGAAGAAAGCCAAAGACATATGGAAACAATTAGTCCATAATACTAATAGTTCTTGAGAACTTTGATTTCCATAGCACTGAGACCAGAAGAACTAGATGGTTCCAGGCTACCAGGGCAGAACACTCTGAAAGGGATCACAGTAGAAAATCTTGAAGAGAGTGAAAGATAAATGTAGAACAAAACTCAAAATCATATCATTGTCCAGCTTTACTGGTCTGATAGAGACTAGGACCCGTAGACACCCTTTGAGCTTGAAACTGAACTCACCCCTGTGGGTCAACTTTCAGCCAAACAATAGACATGCCTAAAAGGTGAAAAATAATCACAGGGAAGCACTCTGTCCTTAGAAGACTCCACCATACAGGATCTAAAGGGCAGCGTTCGCCTAGGGATAAAGCTCAGAAGGCAAGAATGGAGAGGATAAAAGTCTGAATGGAGACAAAACTACAGAGAGAGAGTGGAAAGAGTGTTGTCACATGTGAGAATTATTATCAAGGTCATAAAACACAACATGTATGAATCGTTGAATGGAATAACAACCTACTCTGTAAACTTTCACTCAAACCACAATAGAAAAAGTTAAAAACAAAAATGACAAACAGATGGCAGTCTGAATTTGTCCAGGAGTCATTGTTTGCCAGCCTCTACCATAGTGTATTTCATTGAATGAATATAATACAGTCTAGTCTCTGTTCTATTGTTGATACTAATTTGAGTAATGCCCAAGGTAGTACTATAATGAGCATTTTTATGTATGTTATTTAGTGAACATAGAAAAGAAAACCTCAAATATCTGGAAATTAAAAATCTGTATTTGTAACAACCCCGTACTAAAGAAGAAATCACAAGGGAAAATAGAAAATATTTTAAGGTTTTTTAATTATGATTTTAATGAAAGTTTACAGAAAGGTTAGATTTTCATTTCATTCATTGTTGCACATTTTCCTTTCACTCCACTTACCCCAGACAATTGGCAATGCCCTTGTGTTCCTGATTGTGGTCATACACATGATGCCTAATCGTGTATTACTTTCAGACAGTTCTTACTCTCATCTGTTCCAATGCAGTGTTTAGTATGTATCCACTCTTTTCCTATTCTCTTCCCAACCCTCCATATAAGTCCTATTTTATAACAGTGGTGTGCAGTATTTGTCCTTTTGTGACTAAGATACTTTACTCAGCGTGTCTTCTAGGCTCAACCATGTTGTGCAATGTTTTATGAGTTCATTGGTTTTTTTGGTTGTTTTTTTCTGAGTAGTATTCCACTGTGTGAATGTAGCACAGTTTTTCTATCCGTTCATTTGTTGATGGGCACTGAGGCTGCTTCCTTCCACCTCTTTGCTACTGTGAATAATACAGCAATAACGGAGGCATGCATATATGTGTTTGAGCCACAGCTCTAGTTTATTTACTGTATATTCCCAATTGCTTGTTTAAATGGTATTTCTAATTTCAACTTTTTGAGAAGGTTCCAGACCACCTTCCATTGTGGTTGCATCATTTTATATTTCCCCAGAAAATTGAACAAGAATTCCAATCTGTCCACAACTTTACCAGCATTTGTTGTTTGCTGCCCTGTTGAACTTTGCTATTGTTGCTGGGGTGAGATGATAAATCGTAGTTGTTTTGATTTTTGACTCTTTGATAACTAGGGATTTTGAACATTTCTTCATGTGTTTGTTTGCCATCTAAATGTCTTCTTTGATGAAGTGTCTACTCATATCTTGGGCCCATTTTGTGAATGGGTTATTTACCTTCTTTCTTCTTAAGTGGAAAATATTTTAAATGGAAAGATAATGAAAATTCAGTATCAGAATTTTGTGTGATGCCATTAAAGCAATACTTTGGAATTTTTTATTTAAATAAAATTTTTATTTTATACTGGCTTACTTCCAAAGTTTGTATACATTGTTTTTCACACTATATCTTTCCTATTTCCTTTACTTACCTCTCCCTCTAACCTTCAAATTGTGTGGTGCTAAGATTAACCACCCCACACACTCTCTAGCCCACCCTCACCCCTCTGCTC
>NW_006399788.1:15466467-15471534 GCF_000299155.1 Elephantulus edwardii | reverse complement strand
CAGTCAAAAGCCTTTGCATAGTCAATGAAACACAGATAGACATTCTTCTGGTATTCTCTGGTTTCTGCCAGGATCCATCTAACATTATCTATAATATCCCTAGTACCACGACCTCTTCTAAATCCAGACTGCACATCTGGCAGTACAGTTGTACTTTACAACTTTAAATTGAAGTCATATTGACTGCTTCATAAGAGACTGACAGCAGCATGATATGGTCAAAATCAGAGAAATTCTGATTGCTTGAGACTTAGGCCATCACATCAGGGGCTGGTCAATGGGAGACGGGTGTTGAATGTTGTACACAAAAGAATTATTTTTTTTTGATCTATCATTGGATTCTATTGGCCAGGATTTTATTCAGGATTTTTGCATCTATGTTCATAAGAGATATTGGCCTATAGGTTTCTATTTTGGTGGTATCTTTGCCTGGCTTTGGTATCAAGGATATGTTTGCTTCATAGAATGAGTCTGGGAGAATTCCAGAATTCCATCTTTTTTGATATTCTGAAGCAGTTTATGTAGAATTGGTGACAGTTCTTCTCTGAATGGTTTGATAACCATCTGCTTCAGGACTTTTTTTGGCTGAAAGTTGTTTTATTGTCTTTTCAGTTTCTTCTTTTGTAATAGGTCTGTTCAGGTGTTCAATTTCAGTTTGTGTCAGGTTAGGTAGGTTGTGATTTTCTAAGTATTTGTCCATTTCCTCTAGGTTTTCATATTTGTCTGACTATACCTTTTTATAATATTCCATTGTTAGCCTTTTTATTTTAGTTGGTTCTGTTGTGACATTGCTCATTTCATCTTTCATTCGGATAATTTGTGTCATTTCCTTCTTTACCTTTGTTAGTTTTGCTAGTGGTTTGTCAATTTTATTGACCTTTTCAAAGAACCAACTCTTAATTTTATTTTTTGTTTCAATTGTTTTTCTGTCTTCTACTTCATTAATTCTTCCCTAATTTTTATAAGTTCAGTTTTTTTTAGCAGGTGTCAGGTTTCTTGCTGTTCTTTTTCAATTTGTTGGAGATGTTGGGTTAGAGAGTAAATGGCCATTTTTCCCCTGCCTTTTGATATGTTTGCTTATTATTATAAATTGACCTCTGATTACTCCTTTAGATGTTTCCCAGAAGTTTTGGTAAGTGGTGTTTTCATTGTCATTTGTTTCAAGATACTTTTTAATGTTCTTTTTATTTTTTCTAGTACCCACTCATGTTCAAGCAAGATGTTGTTCTTCTTCCAAGTGTATGGTCTTTTCATCTTTATCCTCTTATTTCTAATTTCATAGCATTGTGGTCTGAGAAGATGCTTTGTATTATTTATGTTTTTTTAATGTATTGATGCTTACCTTGTGACCTAAAAATGTGATCTGTTCTTGAAAGCATTCCATGTACTTTGGAGGAGAAGGTATACTGTGCTTTTGGAGGGTACATTAGCCTATAAATATCTATGAGCTCAAGTTGGTTTATTGTGTGGTTTAATTCTTCAGCATCTTTGTTGAGTTTTCTTCTGGTAGTCCTATCCTTTCTTGAGAGTGGTGTATTGAAATCTCCAACTACTATAACAGTGTTGTCTATTTCCTTTTTCCGTTTTGTTAATGTTTGTCTTATATATTTTGCAGCTCTATCATTTGGTGCATAGATATTTAATAATGTTATGTCCTCTTGTTCTATCGACCCTTTAAGCATTATGTAGTGACCTTCCTTGTCCTTTGTGATGGTTTTTAAAATTTATTTTATCAGAGATTAATATCGCTACTCCTGCTTTTTTTCTGGTTGCCCTTTGCTTGGTGTACTTTTTCCCACCCTTATATTTTTAGTCTTTCTTTATATTAACTTTTCAGATGTGTCTCTTGTAGACAGCATATTGATGGATTTTTTGGGGGGGGGTATCCAATCTGCTACTCTTTTTCTCTCCGGTGGTGCATTTAAACCATTTATGTTCAGTGTGATTATTGAGAGGCAAGATTTTATTGTTATCATTTTGTTGACTTCTTTTTGGTGTTGTTGCTAGTTACTTTGGTCCATCCTGCTTTCTATGACACCTCTGTAAAAAAGACATCTCTCAGTGTTTTCTGCAATGCTGGTCTTGTTTTCACAAATTCCCTTAGGTTCTGTTTTTCTGGGAATATCTTGATCTTTCCTTCATATTTGATAGGCAGGTTTTTTTTATAAAATATTCTTGGTTGACAGTTGTGTTCTCTAGGTATTTAATATATGTCATTCCACTGTCTTCTTGCTCACATGGTTTCTGCAGAGAAATTGGTACTTAATATTATCTGCTCTTTCTTATAGTTTATATTCTTTATCCCTCACTGCTTTTAGAATTCTCTCCTTATATGCCTTGGTGTTTTACTTTTGGGGTCTATTCTATATGGTATTCACTCAGTTTCTTGAATATATATTCCTTCATTCTTCATTATGCCTGGGAAGTTTTCTTCTAGTAACTCTTATACAACCTTTTTGGTGCCTTTACTTGCTTCTTCCTGTTCTGGTATTCTGATGATGAGCATGTTATTTCTCTTGATGGTGTCCCACATTAATCTTAGATTTTCTTCTTTTTCCTTCCTTTTTGATTCTGTTTTTTGTTCTAACAGATCAGTGGTGAGAATTCTATTTTCTATTTCACTGGTTCTGTGTTCCATCTCTTCAACTCTGTTCATGTGTCCCTCCATCATGTTGACAGCATCTGAAACATTGGACCTAATATTTTGGATAGTGGTCTCTTGGTTTTCCAGTGCCACTAATTTCTCGTTTGTTTTATGTGCAATGTTTTGGGTTGATTTTTAAGCTCCTCCTGGTTTTTGCTTGCAGTGTCCTGTAATTCTTCAAGTTTGTCTTTCACTCATTGAAAATATTCAATCATTTTTCTTTTAAATTCTGTCTCAGAAAGTTCCATCAGACTTTCTGGCTTCAGGAAGTATATTGATACTGTGTCAATTTTGGGGGGTGACATCTTGCTTTGGATTTGTGTAGGGTATATAGTAGCCTGCTTCTAATGTGACATTGCTGGGGGAGAGATTTTCATGCCTGACGTGATAATAGGTTCTTGATCTGAAGTCACTGCTCCAGCAGAGGGTGGAGCAGTTACCCTGCCTGTGTTTCTCTCTGAACTTCAGATTCAAGGGAAGTTTCAGTTCAGGGCCTGTCAATGTAGCCTTTTCTATTTGTAACTGTTTTCGATCAAGGCTTTCCAGACTCAAAGCAATTAGCTGAATGGATGTAAGGAGATGAAAGGCAGAGTGAAGAGGCACAGGAATGGGGTGGACTAGGGCATGGGGCACCCATGCAGATACATGCTGGGCAGGTGTGTGTGCAGACTCTTGCCAAAATTTGGGCATGTGCAGGGACCTTACTGAAATTTCAGCTGTCAGGCCTTCTCTCAGTGGGCTGCTCCTACTACAGGCTGGCCCCACTCCAGGCCAGCTTCCAGTATTCTATATACTTTTATATGAGACCCTTTTTCAAAATGATATTGCCAAATGTTTTTTTTCCCCCAGTCAGTAGGTTTTCTTTTCCCTCTACTGGGAAAAGGTTTTGATGCACAGAGGGATTTAATCTTTAGAAGATCCTATTCATCAATTTTATCCTCTCCAGAGTGTACATTTCTGGCTGTATTTGGCAGTCTCTTTATACCATAGACTAGGCCTTCTAGGCTTCATCCTAGTTTGTCTCTGAGGAACTTTATGGTTTGGGGCTTTACTCCTAGGTCTCTGATCCATCTTGGGTTGATATTTTATATGGAGGGAGATGTTTCAGGGTTCTGCAGGTAGCAGTCCAGTTTTGCTAGCACCATTTGTTGAGGAAGTTATAATTTCCCCATTTGATTGGTTTTATTTCCTCGTTGTATTTAGACAGCTGGGTCCATTTCTGGATTCTCATTTCTGTTCCATTGGTCTATGTGACTGTCATTGTACCAATACTATACTGTTTTGGTTACTACCATTGTATAGTAGGTTTTGAGGTCAGAGAGTGCTGTGCCTCCACTTCATTTTTTATTTTCAGAAGTGCTTTGTTTATTCAGAATCTTTCCTTTCCAAATAAATGTGACAATTTCCCTTTCTATCTCCTTGAAAGATTAATTTGGTATCTGTATTGGAATTGTGTTAAACATATAGATTGCTTTTAGTAGGATTGTCATTTTCACAATATTGAGTCTTCCTATCCATGAACAGGGCACCATTTTCTGTTTATTTAGATCTTTATTGTGTCTCATAGAAATGTTCTGTAGTTTTCTTTGTAGAGGTCTTTTGTGTCTCTAGTTAGGTTCACTCCTAAGTATCTCAATTTTTGGTTGGCTATTGTAAGTGGGATTGTTTTCTTGATTTACCCTCTCTGAGTTCTCTTTTTTTACAGTAGAGGAATCCCACTGATTTTTGGATATTGATCTTGTATTCTGCCACTGTACTAAATTGGGCTACTTAACTCTAACAGTTTTTTGTTGAGTCCTTGGTGCTTTCTGTGTACACTATCATATCATCTGCATACAGGGCTGGTTTAACAATTTTTTTACCATCTAGATTGCTTTTGTTTCTTTCTTTTGTCATATTTCCCTAGTAAGCATTCCCAATACAATATTGAATAGAAGTGGTTACAGTGGGCATCCTTGCCTGGTCTGCAAGGTCTTGGTTGTCATGGTTTGCAAGGAAAATGCTTTTAGTCTTTCTCCACTGCGAATGATTTTGGCTCATGCTTTTGCATATATACTTTTCACTATTTTGAGGAAATTCCCTTCTATTCCAATTTTTGCTGACTGTGTTTATCAGGAAGGAGTATTAGAGTTTGTCAAATGCTTTTTCTGCATCAATTGCTAAGATCATATGGTTCTTGTTATTTGCTTTGTTAATATGGTGAATTTTTCAGCATCATAACAGATGGTGAAGAGATTGAAATTTTTAACAGCTTTAGTTTGCTTGACTTCACAGTCAACACTCTTGGTATCAGCAGCGAGGATATCAAAAGATGAATTGCGCCGACCTTCTAAGACTCAAATCCCTATGCACATCCAAAAACTTCTCCAGTAGGGTAAAAAGGGAAGCCACTGACTGGGAAAAAGTATTCGGTAATAACATAT
>NW_006399788.1:15452086-15465202 GCF_000299155.1 Elephantulus edwardii | reverse complement strand
ACTGTGGCATTTGGACAAGAACAAACTGGGAGGAGGGTAGAGAGAATAGTGCAACAATGAATGAATGGAAACCCCAAATCTCTGTAAATGTTTATGAAAATTAATAAAATATAGGAAAAAAAGATTAATTGCACTAGGAAAGTGTGCTATCAGGGACAGTTCCAGAGTACTGAAGAGTAATGATGTCATTCTGGAGACTAGGATACACCTGATCCAGGCCATGGTCTTCAAAATTACATGTTATGCATCAGAAATCTGGACAATGACTAGAGATGATAGAAGGAGAATGATGCCTTTGAGCTGTGGTGTTGGAGAAGAGTATTGAATATACCATGTACTTCTAAGAGAACAAACAGGTTCATCCTGGAGAGGGTGAAACCAGACTGCTCCTGGGAGGCAAAGACTACGAAGTTCGAGGTCTGACATATTTTGGGCATGTTGCAAGGAGATGTCCTTGGAGAGGGACTTTATGCTAGAGAGAGTGGACGAACAGTGCAGAAAGGGAAGACCCTGGATGAGATGGATTGATTCAGTGACTAGGGTAATGGGGATAGATGTGTCACAGTCAATAAGGTTGGCTCACGTTAAAGCAGAATTGTTGTAAATAGGGTTGCAATGAGTCACAGGTGACTTGAGGGCACATAACAAGAACAAAAACAATATGGCGAATTACTGATTGTTTTCTTATCCTAAACTATCCTTGCATACTTGTTATTAATCTCAGTCGGTCATGATGAATTATTTTTTAATGTGCTTTTTGATTCTATTGGCTAGGATTTTGTTAAAGATTTTTGCATGTATATTAATGAGAGATATTGGACTATAGTTTCCTTTCCTGGTAATATCTTCGCCTGGTTTTTGGTATTAGGGTTATGCTTACTTCATAGAATGACTCTGGGAGTGTTTCTTTTTAAAAATTTTTAAAAATAATTTAAATAGAATTGATGGTAAAGCGTCTCTCAATGTTTAATAGAATTCAGCTGTGACACCATCTAGCTCAGGGTTTTCTTAGGAGGAAGTCTTTTTAGACCTGTTCCATTTCATCTTTTGTAATGGGGCTGTTCAAGTGTTCTATATCTGTTCTTATCAATCTGGGTAGGGTATGAGTTTCAAGAAATTTGTCCATTTCTTCTAGGTTTTTTAATTTATCTGAGTATAGCTTTTCATTGATTTAATTTTATCTGGTTATTTTGTGATGCCACCTCTATCATTTCTTAATCTAGTTATTTGTGTCTTCTCTTTTTTTCTTTTGTTAAGTTTGCTAATGGTTTGTTAATTTTATTGACCCTTTTGAAAAACAAGCTCCTGGTCTTATTGATGGTTTCCATTGTTTTCTGTCTCATTGATTCTGTCTCTTGTCCTTTTACTTTCCTTTCTACTTTCATTTCTAGAGAAAGGATTGAATTGCTATTAATTTTCTATTGGATGAAGGTGTTGAGGTAGATTATTGAGTTTTCTTTCTCCTGTGTTTATGTGTGTGTCTATTGCTAAAATCTGTTCCCTGAGGACTGCCTTAGCTGCATCCCAGGGGTTTTGATGCATTGTGTTTTCATTATCATTTATTTCAAAGAACTTTTTTATTTCATTCTTTATTTCTTTTATAACCCAATTGTGTTCTAGCAGAGAGTTGTTTAGTTTTCACATGGGTGGTTTTATAAGCTTTACCCTTCTGTGATTAATTTCTAGTTTTATGTCATTGTGGCCTGAGAAGATACTTTGTATTATTTCAATGGTTTTTTTAATTTAATTTTTTTTAATTTGTTGAAACTTCTTTTGTATCCTAATATGTGATTGATTCTGGAGAATGTACTATGTGCACTGGAGAAGAAAGTGACTTCGTTATAAAGGACTTGAAATTTCTTGTAGGTTTGGTCTTGTTTCACAAATTCCTTAAGTTCCTTATTTTCTGCAAAGGATCTAATTTTTTCTTCATATTTGATGGAGACCTTTGCTGGGTATAGGATCTTTTGCTGGCAATTGTTTTATTTCAACTTTCTGTATATGCCATCCCATTGTCTTCTAGCTTGCATGTTTTCTGCTGGAAAGTCAAAACTCTTTTTCTCACACTGTTTTTAGTATTCTATTAATTTGGAGAATTTGACTACATTTCTTGATGTTTTTCTTTTTGGATCTAGTGTATTTGGTGTTTGATAAGCTTCTTGAATGTGGATTTCCTGGTTCTTCAAAATACCTGGGAAGTTTTCGTCTAGTACTTCTTTCACAATTTTCTCAGTGATTTCCCTGTCACTCTTATGTTCTGGAATTCCAGTTATATACATGTTGTTTGTTCCTTTTGATGTCATCTCACATGATTCTAATGTTTTCTTTATTTTCCTTACATCTCATCTCTGATTTTTCTTCTAGTCTGTTTATAGTGCCTGGAAGCAGGAGCGGCATCCACTTCAAAAATGGCTTGCCTCTGGAAACTCTATGTACGAACAGTGCTCAGGCTGTTCGTTCATAGGGTCACTATGAGTCGTCTACGACTCGACGGTATTAAACAACAACAACAACTGTTTATAGTTAGGCTCTTGTTTTCAATTTCACTGACCCTTTGTTCCATCTTTTCAGTTCTACTTTTTTTGTCCTACCAGGGTGTTGGACACTTCTGTCAATTCAGTCTTAATATTTTGGATTGCATTTTCATGCTTTTCTGTTATTTCCAGTAGTGTGTTGGCTGTACATTCTCAGTCTTGTGATGATTTTTTTAAGGTTTTGTACCTCTTTATCTATACTATCAATTCTTTCTTCCATCTTTTGCATTTTCCTCTATAGCTGTTACAGTTGCTATTCATCAATATATTTCTTCTAGATTGTTGTTTCTGGGGTATTTTATCTCTTAATGGCTTCCATTGTTTCTTCCATCATTTCTATCTTCTTATGTAGCTGTTTAAAGAACTCCACATCAACATGTTTCTTCTTGTACTCTCTATCTGGGGTATTCATTTGGTCTGCTTTTGTAGGAGAAGTGTTGTTTTATTTTTCATGATAACTGAGGCAGACTACTGCTATCTTGATATTATGTGAGTCTTTTCTTAGTAGATGTTAGGTTGTTGTAACTATATAATGACCCATAGTATGGCAATGTTTTGTAAAGGACCTGTGTATTTGTACTCTCTTTTTGAACTTAAGGAATCCCTCATAATAGATCTAGAAAGCAGTGTTTAACCCAAAGTACCTGAACTGCAGAACAGGGAAGTCTGTTCCCTTCCAGAAATGTCATCTCAACCTAGCTTGGCCTGGCCCAGTCCCTTTTACTTGAGCATAAGGGATCCTGTAGTGTAGCTAGACAGTAGTGTTCCAGCCAAAATACCTGATATTGGTGCTCCTGAGGCTGGACAGTGGGGGCGGCAGATGGGTGGTCATCAGGTCAAGGGCAGTGGTCTAGTGTTTTGGGAGGGATTGTTGTTTGGGCCACACTGAAACTGCTGTCTCTCAATCTGGTAGGCAGTGGTCTGTCACCAGACAAAGTGTGAGTGCACCTGGGCTGAAAAAGCACCGCTGTTAGCAGACACCGGGGAAGTGGTGGCCGGAAGATACTCCCAGGCTTACCATGCCACACAGGCTGTGGCATCTTGCAACAGATCAATGGTAAGGTCCTCAATGAGCTTACATCTCCACAATGCATCTCCACAATGCTTTACTTTTGAAGAAGATATATAGCTTTAAATTCTTAAGTTATAAAACAAAGGGTCTTAATTATGTGGATAAGTTATAAAAAGTAAAACAAATTAAATCCAAATCAAATAAAGCGAAGGATATAATAATACTAGTAATCAACAAAAAAGATTTTCATCTATCTAAGGTAAAAAAACAAAGTAAATTAAAAAGACATGTACTATTTAGAAACATCAATAAAATGTATATGCTTTTAGCAAAGCATAGTTTTCTGACTCGGGGTTTTGATATATACTTGAAGAGGTATAGGTACTGGGACCTTGGTGATGTCCTTTCTCTTCCCAGTGTCCTTCACAGCATCTGAGAAGCAATTATTGAAAACCAAATTAAATTAAGCTGACATATGAAGTTGCTGGAAAATATTCTGTGGTTCAGGAAGGTCTGATGGTATTAAGCTCTGGAAGTGCATTTCTGGCTCTGTTTCATGGGTTCTGACTTGTGTCACACGTGTGCACAGCATGACCAGCTTCTCTGCTTAACTATCTTCCTTGAAGAAAGGGCCAAAGCTTATGATTTTTATGTCTTGGGAATATCTGGTATGTTTCTCTGTTCACAATATGTTCAGATGTTACTGCCTTAGTGACAGGATAATTTCAAACAGCATGCAGTAGGGGGAACTTCTTCCACTCCTTTCAAGCTCTGCTACCCACCCGCAGATGTAAGGGAGGTATTAAATACTTAAATTGTAAATGCACTAAATCTCTTGCCTTTTCATCACTGTATTGATTCTACCTAGAAATCCAGACAGAAGAAAATCTTTCTCATTGAGTTAAAAACCAAAAAACATTGTGGAGCAAATAACACACCAGGATGCCAAAACTGTGGCCGGATGTCATAGCCAACCTAGAAATCTTACGCAATCAGGGAGGATGAAACATTCATCTTTGTTAGACATTAAGTAGGCGTCTTCCCTTAGGGAATGTTTGAATTCTCTGTCACATCTTCTCAGTTTGCTGGACCACAATGGAGGAAGGAATTCATCAATTACAGGCCATTCAGAGTCCACCACATTTTCCAAAGCATTTCTTATTTTTCGAGTCCCATATTCCCAGAGCCAGAAAATTTCTCTGCTTAATGAGAAGTAGAAAAAAGTGAGAAAGCTGCAGTGGAAACCTTTAGCCATGGACGATGAGCAAAATCTGGTGGATTTCCATCTTCCCCATAGACAGGGTTTGGAGGGCTTCCCACCCACTAACTGCCTCCAAGGCTGCAGCTGCACAGCACCCTTCCATCCCCAGCGTGCAGAAAGCACTCATTATAGGTAGATTACCTGCCTAGAGTTCACATATATCCCCATTCCTGTTTTTCTCCTTTCTATACTTAAATGTTTTTAATCTCATGATCACTACTCCATCGAAATGGATCTAACCCTGTAATTGTCCAAGAGGGGAAGGATTGCCTTGAAGCCAAAATTAATCAAACTGCAATAAGATGTCATATTTGTTTATTTTCTACCAATTACTTATTTTTACAGATGCTTCTATGAAGCAGATGGCAAACACTAAATTGAAGGAGGCTTTCATTTGGCATTAAGTGGACAGGCCAGTATGATGGTCAGAAGCACTACCTGAGAGGCAGCAACAGACTTTGGTAGTTGTTGGGATCCATACAGAAGGAAGAGAGCAGCAAGGTAGGTGATTAAGGAATTCTTTCTTGTCTGAAGTATCATAATAATCTTGTTGCCACCAAGATGGGAATGCTAAAGGGAAAAAAATCACACTATTCTTGCAGAGTCATTCTGTAGAAACTACTTGTCCCTTATCACTGCTTTCTATCCTTGTCTAAGTCACAATGTCTGTTACATGAGGTGACCCTTGGGGCTAGTCTAACTGGATTCAAATTCTAACTCTGCTGTTCATTCACTGTGTGACTTGGAATACATGTTGAACTTCAAAGTTCCTTAATCTCCTCTCTTTAAAATGTTATTAGTATTGTTATGTGCTGTCAAGTAAACTGTGACTCATAGTGACCCTATGAACAAAGGTTTAGAACATTGCCCTATCCATAGCCAGTCTCACCATTTCTGACATAGCTGACCCCATTGTTATAGTTACTGTGTCAATCTGTCTCAATGAGGGACTTCTACTCTTATCCTGACCTTCTACCATTCCAAGCATGATGTTCTTCCCCAAGAATTGGCCTCTCCTGATGGAAAGCCCAAAGAATGTATGATGACGTTTCACCATCCTTGCCTTCAAGGAGCACATTGGTTTCTCTTACTACAGGACAAATTTGTTAGTTTTCTTGGCAGTCCATGGGATGCTCATTACTCTTCTTCAGTACCACAACTGAAAGGCATCAATTTTTCTTCTGTCATTCTTAGCTGCACAACAAATAACAAAATAACAGATGGAGAAAAGATTAAAATTGTCAATTATTTCATTTTACTTGGGTCTACAATTCCAACACCTTTGTTATAAGCTATAAAAAAGTAAAAGGCTTGTTACAGTAAAGATCGGGGATTCCAAGATGGTGGCAGCGGCTGAGACAGCATGACCAGCTGGGGAAGCAGTGGACCACAGAGAGGAGGGCCACCATGGCCTTCTACAGACCTCTGTTTATTGATAATTGAACAGTTAAACTGTTGATGACTGGTCTTCAGTACTGATTGAGGCCCAACAGCAGGAGATCAAGGATTCCCAGCGAGGAAAGGGTGAGTCCCGAAGCTCCCAGCCCCCTGCTGCCAAGTCCAAGCCGCTGCAGCTCCATGAGGCTCCCACCGCTGGACCCCAGGGATCCCCTCACCTGGGATAGACAGTAGGAGCCCAGCCCCCCGAGGCTGGTGCAGTGGAGCCACCACACCGCTGCAGAGTGAACTTGTTCTGGGGAGAATTCTTGGAGCCATGATGGCATGGTGGTGGTGGGAGCCGCAGGGGCAGGTTCAGGTTTCCCCGGGCAGGCCAGAGAGGAAGATCACCAATACAATGGATTGATGAGAGTCTCTGTGAGCTGTCTCCAACTTGACATTTAACTGTGGCAGCAGGTCCAAGATGGCAAATATCCTAAATGCACCACATCTTTTGATCTGTTGAAAGCCTCTGCCAAGAACTGTTTAGACCTGGGGGGAGTATGTTCACCACTCTCAGGGCAGTGAGAGTCATACTTCAAATTACAGTATGACCACTTATTGGGGGGGGGGTAAAGGTGAGGGTGCTGGAATTGGGGACGCTGTCCCTGGCCACATGGTCTTCAGTGAGGCATGGGGTCTGGAGTTGGGGAGGGGGACTTTGGTGGGGGAGTGTGCCAGCCAGCCATTGTCGGCCCCCAGGTGTTCGGCCCTTGGGGTGAGCTCCTCAGCTCTCAGGTTGTGCCGTCCAACGCCTGGGTAGGGGAAAAATGCCTAGGGTATACAGAGAATTTTATCTAGGCTACTTTCCTCCACCCTCTCCCCCAGTACACCCATAAGTAACACCCCAAAAGCCCTTCTATTTGTAACTCACAAGTTTGTTCTCTCTAGGTCTGCTCCCTTTCCTAAAGATAACCTTAACACTGAGTTTTACTCCAGACCTGACCCTGAACCCAGTTCCAGAGACAAAAAGGAAATACAACTGCCAGCTAAGGAAGCAAAGAAGGATGGAGCCTCAGGGTTCAGTCAGCCATCCCCACTGGACCCACCTGGGAAAACACTTTGCAGTCCAGAGGGGAGTAAATGTCAGGAAAATATCTTCTAACAGAACAAGAAGGCAAGCAGCTTCAACCCAAGACCACCAGGAAGGTGATAAAGTGTGCTCCCTTTCCCCCTTCACATCAACGCCCCTGTTCAGCATTTAGAAGCCAGAGAGTCTGTGTCCAATTCCCAAATGAGAAACCCACAAGTGAAAAAGACAGTTTGTTTAATCACCATTGGACTATGCTTACCATTCCCCTGAATCATCTGGTCCCCACTGGATCCCTTTCATTTCCTTCACCTGCTCCCCCCACCAACCAAATTGTGCAGCACTGCAACTGCATCCCTGCAATTTTAATCCCTGCCCATCCTCACCCTTCTGCTCCCAACCCTCACCTCCTTGTATCCTCAACATGTTTTTCCCAATAAAATTTAAAAAAAGAAAGAAAGAAATATGCTATCAAGACCTATCTGAAGATCTAAACAGCAAGAATGTCAGTCTGAAGGCTAGGGTGGTCCTGATCCAATCCGTGACATTTTCAATTGCTTCCTAAGCATCTGAAAGCTGGACAATGACTAAGAATAACAGAAGAAGAATTGATTGATGCCTTTGAGGTGTGGTGCTGGAGAAAAGTAATTAACATCTCATGAACTTCCAAGAGAACAAACCGTTCCACCCTAATGAAAGTGAAATCAAGGTGCTCCTTTGAAGCAAGCATCTCACATACTTTGGACAGATGATGAATAGGGGCCATTCCTTGGAAAAGGGCATTATGCTTGGGAAGGTGGAGTCAGCACAAGAGAGGAAAACATGACAAATTGAAATACTGACTGTGGCAATGGGATCAGGTGTGTCAGAGACAGTGTGGTTGACTCAGGATAGGGCAAAGTTCAGAGCCACTGATCATAAGATCATTATGAAACTTGTTGACTCCATAGCACATAATAACAACATCAACATCACGATATTGCCTATTGATCTGGTGGTGAGGATTTTCAGGTTTTTGCTGTTGAGATGTGACTCGATATTCTGCAATAAGTGCTTCAAATCATCTTCATGGTCTGCAAGCAAGGTTGTTAGATATATAACGCAGTATGTTAGTTAATAAGTCTTCTTCCAATTTTGATGCCACATTAATGGTCATATGGTCCAGCTTCTCAAGTTATTTGCTCAGCATACAGATTGAATGGCATGAAGAAAGAATACAACCCTGACACACATCTTTACTGATTTTAAATCATGCAATGTTTTCATGTTCTGTTTGAACAACTGCTTTTTTGTCTGTGTATAGGTTTCACTTGAACACAATTATGTGTTTTCAGATTCCCATTCTTACTAGGTTACCCATAGTTTGTTATGATCCACACAAACACCTTTGCATAATAAATAAGACACCACTAGTGCATATCTTCCTGTTATTCTCTGCTTTAAGCTAAGATTCATCTGACATCAGCAATGATATTGCTGGTTCCACAGCTGCTTCTGCATTCAGCTTGAATTTCTGGCAGTTTCCTGTTGATGCACAGTTCCAGCTTTTTTTTAATAATCGTCAGCAAGATTTTACTTGCATGTAATATTGCATACTTTGCATACATTAGAAAGTAATAAAACCTCATTGTGGTTTTTGTTTGTATTTCCCTAGCAGTTATGTGAACAGGGTGCTTCATATAGGCAAAGATGGTAAAACCCCATCTCATATATATTGGGGATTTTGACGACAAGGGCAAGTCCTTGGAAAAAGATATCATACTGGGAAAAGTGGAGAATCAGAGAAAGAGAGGCAGACCTTCAGCAAGATGAACTGATACATAACAGTGACCATAACAGTGGGTTTAAGCATGGTGGAGATTGTAAGGACAGCACGGGATAGGGGAAGTTTCAGTTCTATTGTTCATAGTGTCTCTCTGAGTCATAATTGATTCGATGGCACTTAACAACAGCAACTTATGAACAAGTAAACCACCTCCATAATTGATCAGCAAACACTTACTTATCCAGGGGTCATTTCTAAGACAGTAGGTTATCAGCTCAGCGATTGTTCTCATAACAATTGCCATATTTTGTGTCACTGGCAGGTCAAAAATTCATTGACAATATGTGTCCATCTTACCATTTACTATGTATTCACCAAACATTACAGAGTGCTCATCTAGGCATGTGGGGGAGGGTTGCAGGGAAGGCAGGGGGATATGGTGCGGGAGGAAAGGAAAGAAAAATTCTTACATACTGTGATTTGTACTGAGATAGGGAGAATCAGAAGGCACTCCAGGGACAGGAGAATTAGACACTCCTGGAGCAGGCAGCACCCGAGATGAGTTCTGAAGGATAAAGAGATCTTGATTCCATGAAGAAGAGAGAAAGGAAAGAATATGTAAAGGCTAGAAATACAAGATGGCATGGTGTGCTCTGGAGAATCGCTATTAAATCAGTATAACTGGAAGCCAGAGCAGAATGATACGGGCTTCACTTAGGGGCAGGTCATTGGAGGCTTTTATACCAGGCTATGTTGTTGTTGTTGTTAGGTGACGTTGAGTCAACTATGAGGCACAGCAACATTTTAAACAACAAAACTGAATCCTGTTCTAGCCCATGCCATCCTCATCCTCATGGACACACGAAGTTTTTCTCTCTTTCAGTGATCCTCAACCTATCCAAGCATGATATACTTTTCCAAAGAATAGCCTCTCATGAAGAAAAAAAATTCTCACAACTGGACTGAGAAGCAACGTCATGATGTTAATTTTTCTGTACTGTTGAGTCAGAACCGACCGATAGCTAAACCTGTAGTGGGTTTTCAGGGGCAGCAAATTGCACAAGAGGAGATTGTGCATTCCATGGAATGACTGGCAATCAACATCCTTGGTACCAGCAATATCCTGAACAGGAGACATATTAGGTCTGTTGTCCTCTCCAAATTCCTGAGGAACAAAATGATGCTAGTTTGAAGACTAAGTTTGCATGGCTCAGTCCATGGTCTTTTCAATCACTTGGTATGCATCTGAAAGCTAGACAATGAATAAGGTTGCCAGAAGAAGAATTAAGACCTTTGAGTTGCGGTGGTGACAAGTATCAGGCTAATCCTGATGTTAAAAATGAGCCCTGAAGGCTTTCAAGCAGGAGAGTGGCATGGTCTGTCTTTATAGGTCTGAAAGATAAACTAGTAATATGGAAAACAGGAGGGGAGGAGTGCCTCAAAGCAAGGAGGCTAATGAGGGTGTAATGATGAGTGACTTTCTGGCCCAAGGCAAAGAAGTCATGATGGAGAGCAGGGAAGTGATTTCAGAGATGTGAATGAAAGAGCTGCCAGAATTTGGAGGAAGTAAAGGAAGTGGAAGCTATGGACCTAGGTTGTAGGGATGGATAGAGATGCCATTCACTGGGCTTGGGGCCACTGTGAGGACGTTAAGAGGACCTCAGCCTTGAACCAATCGGCTTTGAGATGCCTGAGACGGGCAAAGTTAACTGACTGGATAGAAGAGTGGAAAAAAGATAAAAATCTCAAAATTTATTTCTTTTTTTTTCCTCTTTCCTAAATGTACTTGCTCTTCTACTAGTCAATCAGCAGAATTCACATGGCATTAAAGAGAATGAGAATATAATTGCATTAAAGAAAAGAAAACCTGTTTGTACTCTTCTTTCTCCCCGGCTCCTGCCCCTTAATTCCTAACTAGGCTCCTAAAGGAGAAGGTCCTAATGACGCAGAATTTGGAGTTTGTGCCATTAAAAAAAAAAGTGAGGTTGCAGATGTTCCTTAGAGCCCAATCAATCACGAGCCCAAGTTCTGGCGCTTTTGCTAAGCCAAGTAATTGAGGCTATTTATACATTTAAAGAAATAAGAGATCTAGGTTGGAAGCTGTTAAACGTGACAACTGGTCAGAATTAATGGTTGTGTTTCACAGGTGATAACTTTAAATTTGTGAAGTTCAGATGTTTCTACAGATAATCTCTGGAGGTACTTCTATGACTACAAAATGGGGAACAGGACAGTTATGTCTTTACCCAAGGGTCTTTATTCTTGTGAATGCTCACGGCCTCATCTTGCACCTGTGTCAATAACCTCATCTCCCTAGAGGTGCTTTTTATAAGCAATGGTTAATTAAGAAGCTTTTTAGGCTCTGGCTTTAGGCAGGATTTTATTAGCCAGTAAGGACAGAAGGTAAGGGGCTTATAAAAATGTAGACTTAATAAAAAGCAAGGAAATGATATATCTTTTTTTTTAAAAAACAAAGTGATGCGGTCTGTAATATGATTAATAGAAAATGTGAGGAAACATATTATGCCTTTATGTTGGAAGGGGATGACTAAGCCAGAAAGACCCTAGAAGTGAGGGGAAGGGTGTGTGTGTATGTGTCTGTGTGTGTGTGTGTGTGTGTGAGAGAGAGAGAGAGAGCGAGAGAGCAAAAGATGATTTTTTAGCACATTTGCTAAATAAAAAGACTAAACTCATCATAGGTTCAAATCCGAGCTCTGTCACTCTTTTAGCTCTTTAACTTTACGTACATGACTTAGCTTCTCTGTGCATCAGTTTTCTCATTCTTTACAATGGTAGAAACTTAAATCATAGAGTTCTCCTGAGAATTAAGTAAACTACTGTCTCTGAAAACCTGCTGGAGGGTCAGCTATGGGTCAGTTCTGACTCAACAGTACACAATAACAACAATAATATTTACAAAGCACTTGAAAATATGCCTGGGACATTATTAGTGATGTTTATGATTTCATTTATTGTTATAGTTTAGTGTTCAAGAAAAACCATTAGAGAAGTATGAAAAGAAGAGGAGAGGAGAAGAGAGGGGAAGGGAGGGGAGGGGAGGGGAGGGGAGAGGAGAGGAGAGTTTTTAGGGAATGTTTGAGAGAAAGGGATATGTTCCAGGGTATTTCAGAACAGTGAATTTGATTTTGAGTAAAGACATATCCCCAAGGCAGGGGAGTCGGGTTAAAAAAAGAAGGTTGGAAAGGGAATTGATTTAGAAAGTAAAAAACTAAAGAAGATTCTGTCGGATGATTCTTATTTTACTGGAAATAGCAGAGGTGGGTGGGGAGAATGTGATAGAGTGGTAATAAGTTCAGAGTTATTCAAACATACAGAATAGTTGTAAAATTGACATTATGTGGCTCCACACTGAAAAACTATATGGACTACTAATTAGCTTTTGATTTGCCCTAGAATCCTGCCAGGAGCTGATTGTGGAACAGACCACCAAGTTCAAGCTTAAGCTGAGGAAAATTAAACCAAATCCATGGGAACTGAAATATGACTTCGAGTCTATCCCACCTGAATTTCCGAACCAGCTCAGGAACAGGTTTGAGGCCTTGAACACTAATGAGCGAAGACCAGATGAGTTGTGAGAGGATATCAAAGGTATCATCCAGGAAGAGTGCAAACGGTCACTGCAAAGACAGAAGAGGAAGAGAAGACCAAAATGGATGTCAGAAGAGACTCTGAAAATTTCACTGGAGCGCAGAGAAGCCAAAGTAGAGGGAAGAATTAAAGATACTAAAGAGTTGAATAGAAGATTTCAAAAGGCAGCACGAGATGACAAAGTTAAATATTACAATGAAATGTGCAAGGAGTTGGAGTCAGAAAATTAAAAGGGCCGAATTCACTCAGCATTTCTTAAGCTCAAGGAACTAAAGAACAAATTCAAACCAAGAGTTGCTATAATCAAGGATGCTTTAGGAAGAATACTAAATGATCCAGGAAATAGTAAAAGAAGATGGAAAGAATATACTGAGTCACTGTATCGGAAAGAATTGGCAGACATAGAAGAATTTCATGAAACAACATATGAGCAAGAGCCTATGGTGATGAAGGAAGAAGTTCAAGCTG
>NW_006399788.1:15413588-15419251 GCF_000299155.1 Elephantulus edwardii | reverse complement strand
GTTTTCTTGTTTTAAACACAAATGCATTTTTTTATGGTATTTCAATGTGTAAATTATATAAATATATATGTATATATGTGTTTGTACGTGAGATGTGTGATGATTATGGTCATTTATTCTTTATAAATGTGATGTAACTTTCAATTTATTTTCATCTTAGGACTTAGAGTGGTTATTATAATGGAAGAAACAAATAATTTCAAAACACCAAGCAAATTATCTGAAAAAAGGAAATCTGGTAAGATTGCTCTTAAAAATACGTTAGTATCATTATTGCATGATCCTTTAATTATTCTTTATCATACAAAAATCACCTTTAGCACAAGTTCTTGTTTTAATGTTCCTCTTAACAAATAAGACTTATTTTATAGGCCAGAATTTGGTTATCTGCAGACTCATTTTGTAAGAGCCTTGGTGGTTCAGTTTTAAAAAGTTCAGTTGGTAACTGAGAAGTCAGCAGTGTGAACTCACCAGGTACTCCATAGGAGACTAACATTCTAACAGGTTTTGGAGTACTCTGCAGTGAAGATTCAACTTAGCCTGAATCATTGAGAAAATATTTTTTCTACTTTTCCTTTCCTTTGTATATAGATGTGTTTTATTAACTAGGCAGAAGCATTTGAATGTGTGGATCATAACAAATTATGGAGTACATTAAGAAGACTGGGAATTCCAGAACACTTAGTTGTGCTCATGTGAAACCTATACATAGACCAAGAAGCAGTTGTCTACACAAGAACAGAGGAATATTGCATGGTTTAAAATTAGGAAAGATGTGCATCAGGGTTGTGTTCTTGTTTCTTACCTGTTCAGTCTGTGTACCAAGCAAATCACCTGAGAAACTGGACTATATGAAGAAAAATGTGGCATCAGGATTGGATCATTAGCCTGCTTCATGTAGATGACATAACCTTGCTTGCAGAAAATGAAGAAGCCTTGGAGCACTTAATGAAGAAAATCAAAGGCTACAGCCTTCAATAAGGATTAGATCTCAACACCCAGAAAATAAAAACCCTTACGACTGGACCAGTAGGCAACATTGTGATAGACGAAAAGAAAATTGAAGATGTCAATGGTTTCATTTAACTTGAACCCACAGGAAATACCAGTGGTCGTAGCAGTCAAGAAATCAAAAGGCTTGTTGCATTGGAAAAATCTGCTGTCAATGACTTCTAATATGCAGTAGGACAAGGATGTCACTTTAAAGACTAAAGTGTTCCTGATCATTAGAATTACTTCCTGTGGAAGAATGACAGAAGAATTGATGCCTTGGATTGTATTGAAGAGTACTGAATATCCCATGTTACATGCTGTCAAGTCGACTGCAGCCTATGGTGACCCTAGGAATAGCACATCTGAACCCTGCCCTGTCCTGTGCCATCCTCACCATCTCCAACACACTTGAGTTCATTGCTACAGTCACTGTGTCAGTCCACCTTATTGATCTTCCTCATACCTTGACTCTCCACCTTTTTAAAGCATGATATACTTAAGAACTGGCTCCTCCTTTTAACATATCCAGATTATGTGAGATGGAGTTTCACCATCCTTGCCTTCAAGGAGCACCCTGATTTCACTTTGTCTAGTACAGACCTATTTGTTCTCTTGGAAGTACATGGGATATTCAGTACTTCTCTCCCAAACCACAGCTCAAAGGCATTGATTCTTCTTCTGTTATCCTTAGTCATTGTCCAACTTTAAGATGCATAGCAAGCAATTGAAAAGACCATGACTTGGATTGGGTGCACCTTAATCTTGAAACTGACATAATTGCTTTTTAATACTCTGCTGAAGTTCTTGACAGCAGATTTTCCCAATACAGTACATCTCTTGATTTATTGAGTGCTGGCACCATGAGTGTTGATTGAGGATCCAAGTAAAATTAAATCATTGACAACTTAAATTTTCATCTATTAAGGCTGTAGTCCTTAATCTTCCTCAATAGGCATTTCAGGTCCTTGTCACTTGTGTCATTTGCATAATGCAGGTTGTTGATGAGTCTTTCTTTGATCCTGATGCACAGTCTTCTTAATAAAAGTCCAGCTTCTCGCAAGGTTCAAATCCACTAGATACTCCTGCTGGAGAAGGAGGGACAATCTCCTCCTGTACCAGTCAGATCTGATTTGATGGTACACACACACACAAAATAATAAAATAAAAAATATAAAAATAAAAGAAAATTTAATAAAAGTCCAGCTTCTCGAATTATTTGTCCAACAAACAAATTGGATAAGGAGATACAGGGATATGACACAACCCTGATGCACATGTTTTTCAGTTTTAAACCATGTCATGTTCCCTTGCTTTGTTTGGACTCAGCCTCTTAATCTAGTTCTAGGTTTTGCATGAGGATTATTGTTTTGGGATTCATATTTTTCTCAATGTTATTCATAATTTATTATCCACAAAGCCTTTGCAGAGTCAATAAAATCAAGTAGACATCCATCTGGTATCCTCTGCTTTCAGCTATGATCTGTCTTACATCAGCAGTGACATCCCTCGTGCTGCAACTTCTTCTGGATTGAATTTCTGGCAGCTCTTTGTTGATGTACTATTCTAGCTGGTTTGAATAATCTTCAGCAATATTTGCTTACATGTTATATTAATGATATTGTTCATTAATTTCTACATTCTGTAGGATCACCTTTTTGGAAAAGGGAACAAATAAGGATCTCTTCCAGCCAGTTGGCCAGGAATCTGTCCTCCACATTTCTTGGAAGGAAGCTATGCTCACTACTATACCACCAATACTGTCTTCCACATTTCTTGTCACAGCCTGGTGAGCCTGTCCAGGGCTGCATCTGTTTGTTGAGATATGTCAATTGATAATCCATCCTAATTCCTGGGACCTTATTTTTTGCTAAAGCCTTCTGTGTAGCTTTGAACTTTTTCCTTTATTGGCATTGGTTCTTATCATATGCTACTTCCTGAAATGGTTCTTCGTCAGCCAATTCTTTCTGACAAAGGGACTATGTATTTCTTCCATCTTCTCTGGATGCTTCCTGGATCATTGAGGATTTTGCCCATGGCATCCTTTGGTATTGTAGCTCAAGGCTTGAGTTTGTTCTTCAGTTCTTTCAGCTTGAGAAATGCTGACTGAGTTCTCTTTTAATTTTCTGATTCCAGCTCTTTGCACATTTTGTTAGAATCCTTAGCTTAGTCTTTTTTGGTTGGTTGTTGAAGTATTCTGTTCAACTATTTCAGATTTCTGGTGCTTCCTCTCTATACCTCCATTGTTCACCTTCTACTATTTTTAACCACCCAATCTCTTTAGTTTGGCAGGACTGCCATGCCCTGTTGGCTTATTTTCAGGGCATCCTAGAAATGCCCTTCAAGCAGTAAGAGCAAGGAAAGGTCTCACGTGATTTGTTTTCCTACACTAATAGAATACAGGCCTGCTCTCTTGTTTTCAGTTGTCTGAAAGCTTATATGTTGTCATGTGTTCAAGTTTACAGTGGGATGCCAAAACATGAAGTTAGTTCTTTATTAACAGAAATAAATTCACTTCCATTTAAATGAATTTATAGTGCTTTATAATTAGAAGTATTATAATTTGTTTGGTTATTGTTCTAATGAGATGACTTTGGTTTTTCTGTTTCTTTTTTGCCACAAAATTAAATCCCACTATTTACATCTCTATCTATATGTACATACATATGTGTGATATGCTTGTGTGTGTTATCTCTGTAGGTATACACTTTAGTGCAAGTAGGCAAATTTTTAGTAAAAGACAATAACTATTTTAAGCTTTTCAGATCACATAAGACTTCTGTTATATATGTTTATTTTGTTTCATTTTTATAACTTAAAAAAAATAATCCTTAGCTATACAAAAAAGACCATTTTCTTACCCCTCCTTCAGTGTTATTTCGTATTAGAGTTCCAAAATTAGAATTGGTCAGAAAGTATCTATGTAAAAGTATTGTCACTTACTGCCATAGCAGGCTTTCCTTTGGATTTACAAGGGTATATCATGGGACAAGATTGCCCAACTTTTTCTCATGGATCTACTGGTGGATTTGAACTGCCAGAGAGGTAATGGCCTTTGAGTTAACAGTGAAAATTCCCTACAGGGCACCCTATAAGGTTATGATACTATCAAGTTGCTCTCCAAAAGATTATACCAGGTAATAAATGTAATGGTTATATTGAAAATGGTAAGTAAAATGCAGGTTGTGAATGTAAAGAAAATGAGGGTTTTTTTCTCAGATACTAATTTTATTTTGTTTTTCTTTTTCTCATATTTAGTGCTATGTTCAACTCCATGTGTAAATATTCCTGCCTCTCCATTTATGCAAAAGCTTGGTTTTGGTACTGGGGTCAGTGTTTACCTTATGAAAAGGTGAGTTTATGATTTCAGGTTAATGTTTATATGTGGAACCATTATTACATTGGATCAAACAAAAAAGTATGAAAATTCACATATTTATATTTGAGTTCTTCCCAGTCCTACCTATTACATGTCAGAATGTTTATTACCTTTTCCAAAGCACCAGCTGGAATACTCTTTCTCTAGCAATATTACTAAAAAAGAATATAATTTACCTTAAGGGTTTTCCCTGGGCTTTTGTGAGATTAGAAATGTCAGGGTAAAAAGGTATCCCTGGTGTTAATAACCAAATATTCTCTGTAGGAAAAAACATCAAAGAGGTGAGACTCTTGGAGGATGTCAGTGATGGCTATCTCTTCTGGAGAGTTGTGCCTTTTGTTCTTAATTATGGCATGAAATTAAGAAAGGATTTGTGCTAAGAGAAAAACTAAATAATTGAATAGTTATGATGTTAATCCCCACTACCATCCAATCAAGCCAAATCATAGTGACCCTCTATTATTCTGATGCTGTAATGCGGTTACACCACTGACCTTTCAGTTAGCAGCTGGACACATTGCGTACTACACTGCTAGCCTTATGATACTGAAAACTAAGTAAATATGGTAGATAATTAGCTTGATATAGATATATATTCAAATAGAAATGCTCTTTAAAGATTAATCAAATGAGAAGAGTGTAGAAATTTTATCTTAAGTGGAAATTCCTAAGCATTTTTGTAGCTTAAACATCCCCTTTGTTTATGTGCTATTAATTTGCTTTGTAAATATTTTTTCATACTTTTATCTAAGTTATTTTAAAGAAAAAAATGTTACGTTTTCATGGCTAGTCTAATTTTTCTGTTTTTTTAAATAATAATCCACCATGACCAAGTGGGATTCATAACAGGTATGCAAAGATGGTTCAACATAAGAAAAACAATTAATGTAATTCATAATAGAAACAAAGCAAAGAACAAGAACCACATGATCCTATCAATTGATGCAGAAAAGGCCTTTGACAAAATCCAACACCCTTTCCTGATTAAAACACTCAACAAAATAGGATTAGAAGGGAATTTCTTCAACATAGTATATACGCAAACCCGAGAGCCAACCTTGTTCTCAATGGAGAGAGATTAAAGGCATTCCCTTTGAGAACAGGAACTAGAAGGGATGCCCACTATCACCTCTTATTCTATATTGTATTGGAAATCTTAGCGATAGCAATAAGACAAGACAAGGAAATAAGAGGTATCCAAATTGGCAAAGAGGACGTAAAATTATCTCTCTATGCAGATGATATGATAGTATACTTAGAAAACCCTAAAGACTCAGCAAGAAAACTACTGGAC
>NW_006399788.1:15405783-15407783 GCF_000299155.1 Elephantulus edwardii | reverse complement strand
GAAGGCCTGTCATTTCAGAAGTGGATGGTCAATCCTTCTTCCTAGTCTGCCTCAATTTTTAAATATATATAATGAGGTGGATTGATTCGGTGACTGGGATAATTGGAATGGGAGTGTCAGAGACAGTGCAATTGGCACAGGACAGAGCGGAGTTTAGGGCTGTTGTACATAGGGTCGCTATGATTTGCAAGCGACTCGACGGCACATAACAACAACAACAATATCTGACAGACAAGCATTCTACAGAAAAGAGCAGATGGTGCACACACACAAAAAAGAATTAAAAAATAAAATGAAGTTTAAAAAAATTAAAAAAAGAATATGTAGTTAAGTTAGAATCATGTATATGATAGTTCTTAAAAGCTAGAAGCCTTTCCAATAATTTAAAAGCTGTATATGCAGCAAGTGAAGGTGATTATGACAGAGTTGTATGTAGAGATCAGTTGACTTCTTTTAAAGTAAGAGCATATGTAAAATATTTTAAAGTGCAAGTAGGAGTTGTTCTTAAGTTGGACATTTATAACTTAGAGATTGTTGTTCATTGCTATATGCTGTTGAGTCCCTAAGTACGTAGCTCTGAACCCTGACCTATACTGAACTAATCTCACTGTCTCTAACGTATCTCATCCAGGATCTTTCTCTCCTGCATTGTCCCTCCTTACACACGTAATTACAAAGTGGAATTCCACCCCATTCCCAAAAGAGGTAGTCTCTTTATGTTAAAGACTTTATAAAGTCTTATAATCACTTAGGTATAGTTTTTTATTCAGATCAGCAAAATAATTAGGAATTTTACATAAGCCTGAAATAACCTCATAAAGATATTTCCACTTAAAAGGTTAATAAATCTTAACACAAATTTAGTAATTATTCTTGAAACCTAATCCTATCTGATGAAAGCAAATCTCTGAAAGATGTATGGAATGCCCAGGAAAAAAATAAGTTTTACTGATCTGATGAAACCACTGAAATAAATGTTTAAATTTCAATATTGAAATTCACCTTCAAGACTGGAACCACGCTACTCTTTATCACCAAAGCTTGACTTGTAGTCAAACAATAGACAGGGTGAACAGTAACACCAGGAGGTATACACTCCCTAAAACTATTAACCCTACAAGATCAAAAAGCCAAAAGACAAAATAGGAGGAAGAATGAAAATAGAAACACAAAGTGGGAAGAGTACTGTTAGGCTGTGGGAATTGCAGACAATATCACCAAAACAAGGTGTATGAACTGTTAAATGGAAAAATCAGTTTGCTCTATAATCTACTCAAACACAAATGTTTTTTTAAAGAAAAGCTATCTGGAGTGTTGAATTTTGGGCATCATAAGTATTCATCTACAGATCAAGTGGGAAAAGTTGTATGGAATACAAATAATTTCCATTTTTAGATAAAAATTCCAACAAAGATAATGAAACAAAGTACAGAATAAAAATATTTGGTACTCTAAATAATGGTAAAAAAAGACAAATATTCTACAGAAAACAACAGATGAAAGACATTTGCCCAGTTATAAAGATGACCAAGAGATACATGTTGCTATCCATCCCCGCTACATGTTGGGTTTTGTTTTGTTTTTATCCACCCGTTCCTTACTCCACCACCATCCCTTCCTACTTTAGCCTACAGTATTCAACACCCGTCTCTCACTGACCGGCCCCTGATGTGATGGCCTAAGTCTCAAGCCATCAGGATTTCTGTGATTCTGTCTGTCTTATGATACAGCCAGTATTACTTCAATTTAAAGTTGTTAAGTACACCTGTAATGTACAACTTGACAGGCCTTTGAAAACCCTATGTACAATGTGAGGGACCTCTCAAGAGTACTCACGAGCAACAACGTCAGGCTGGAGACTAAGGTGCACCTGATCCAGGCTATAGTCTTTGCAATTACATGCTATGCATCAGAGAGTTGGACAGTGAATAGGGATGATAGAAAGAGAATTGATGCCTTTGAGCTGTGATGCTGGAGTGTTAAATATACCATGGACTGCT
>NW_006399788.1:15401394-15405056 GCF_000299155.1 Elephantulus edwardii | reverse complement strand
CTAACCAGAAGAACAAAGGATCTATTAAAAAAAAAATTACAAAACATTACTACAAGAAACAAAGACACCTGGAGAAATGGGAGAATATTCCTCGCTCTTGCATAGGAAGACCCTCCAGTGTGCTTTCAGAGGCAGTAAATCACACTGGAGGAGACTGCCCATCCTTCTCCCACGGAGCAGCTGGTGGATTTGAATAGGGTGCCTTAGGGTTTGGCAGTGCAGCATCTTTCCACTAGGCCACCACTTTAGCCCTATTTTTTAAGGTAGTGCAAATTCATCGTAAGTGTTCATGGGCCAAGCAATTGGAACAACGTGAAGGGAGTCCCTGGTGATGTCAGAAAGGACTATTGATCCTTGATAAGGCTTGAAACTGCTTTCAAAGCACCTCAGATTTGCTGACTCAAATCCACCAGCTGCTCTGTGGGAGAAGGATGGGCAGTCTCCTCCAGTGTGATTTACTGCCTCTGAAGTGAGTCAGCTCAAAGTGCACGGTACACAAATATAACAACAAAGCTTCTTCAACTAGCTCGTTTTCTGTGTTCCTTGTTTAGAGTGTTGCTCAGGCCCAACCCAAAATGACTGAGATGAGAAAATGTTCCCAGTGTTAGTGGGCAGATTCTCCCAGCTTCTGAGCTATCCCTGCTGTGGACTCACCCACACCTTGTTGTTAGTAGATGCCATTGAGCAGAGCCAACTTATAGCAACCTAGTGTACAACAGATTAAAACCCTGCCTGGGCCTGCACCATCCTCACCCCCTCTGTTGTGCTTGAACAGACTCAACCCCTGGGCTGCCATCCCGAGTTCTGAGAGCTCAGTCTGTGCTTAGTTTTGTAATTTAGAGTTAGTTTCAGGGGGAGTAAATGAGAGCCTCCACTACTGTGCCATCTTGCTCTGCCTTCTTTTACTATGTATGTTTTTTGGTTGGGGTTTTTTTTTTAGGTCTCCAAGAGGTTTATCTCATTCTCCATGGGCAGTGAAAAAGATTAATTCTAAATGTAATGATCAGTATCAAAGTATGTATCAACAGAGACTAACTGATGAAGCTAAAATTTTGAAAAACCTTAATCATCCAAACATTGTTGGTAAGTTCCATTTTATTGGTAGCTATATCTGGTCTGTTTATTTAGAAATAATATGTATAATCTCTCAACTGGTTTCACTAGTAAAAAAGAAGTAGATAAGAGTGGGAGAGAAGTTGCCAGAATGAGACTAATGGGAAAATTTTAAAAATCGGAATTCATAAAGAGTATTTTTAGATGTATAATTGTATTTAAACTTGAAAGGAATGGACATAGTCAAAATGGTTGGTAGTTGGTACTAATGAAGAACTCAGGAATATCCTTAGTTAGCTAATTTCTGATTTTCATTTTGCATTTTTTCATCTAATAGAGCTATCAAACTTGTTTTGGGGAAGCACAGAATATTAAATATGTTTTAATTTGTGGTGGTGGTGGTGGTTGTTGTTAAGTGCTGTCAAGTTGCAGGTGACTCATAGTGACCATATGAAGGAGAGTCCTCGACGCTTGGGTGCCTTTCATCCTCTCTCCAGGTTCATAGGGTTTTCGGAGGCAAGCTATTATCAAAGTGGATGCTACTTCTCCTTCCAAGCTTGTTTTAATCGGGGAGCTCCACCCCACTCTCTGCCCACATTGGGTAGAACCATTAACGCATTTGACACATCAGTGTCACAGTGTTCAGCCTCACAGCAACCACAAGTGACCGCTGTACGGCACCTTGTACACCAGGGCTATACGACCTAGAGGAATGTCTGAACAAAAACAATGAAAGACAGGCCCGAGGGCCACGGGTTAAAAGTCACCCACCTTTGGCTTGGTAGCATCACTTTCTGTCCACTGGGCCAGCTGATCTCTCTCTGTGTTGATATTATTGTTGTTCAGTGCCATCGAGTTGCAGGTGACTCATAGCGACCCTATGAAGGAGAGTCCTCGACGCTTGGGTGCCTTTCATCCTGAAAGGAAAATGATTAATTTGTGATACTATTTATAAACATTGAAGGCATTTTAAATTTGATCGCATAAATTTGTTCATGACTTTTTCATAGCCAGTGTTCATTTAGATCTGTGTATTCAATCTTTTCGCTGTAAAAACTTAAGTACTCTTGTTTTTCCTATTTTCATAAGAAAGCATCCCATTTTCTTTAAGGTTATCGGGCTTTTACTGTAGCTAGTGATGGCAGCCTGTGTCTTGCTATGGAATATGGAGGTGAGAAGTCTCTAAATGACTTGATAGAAGAAAGGAATAAAGAGAATCCAGGTCCTTTTCCAGCAGCTATAATTTTAAAAGTTGCTCTCAACATGGCCAGAGGATTAAAGGTAACTGTGTCATTGTATTTTAAATTACTATTGTGGAATATGAAGAAACTTAAGTACAGGTGTCCCATGGGTACAAATAAGGTCCATTCTTAACTGAGTCTTTAAGAATATGTAGGTAAGAAAGAGCTGTGGTGGTCTAGTGGCAAGAAGCTGCACTGCAATCCCAGAGGTGCGCAGTTCAAATCCACCAGAAGCTTTCCTGGAGAAGGGGGGGCAACCTCCTCCTGTACCAGTCAGATGCAATTTGACGGTTGTTGTTGTTATGTGCCATCGAGTCACTTGCGGCTCATAGCGACCCTATGTACAAGAGCCCTAAATGCTGTTCTATCCTGTGCCAACCTCACCATCTCAAACAAACTCATTCCCACCACTCCACTCACAGAATCGATCCATCTCATCGAGGGTCTTCCTCTCCTGCGCCGTCCCTCCATTCTCCCAAACATGATGTTCCTCTCCAAGGACCTCCTTGCAATATGCACAAAGTATGTCAGATGAAGCTTCAGAATCTTTGACTCCAAGGAGCATTCTGATTTCACCCTCTCCAGGACAAACCTGTTTGTTCTCCTAGCAGTCCACGGTATATTCAACACTCTTTTCCAGCACCACAGCTCAAAGGCATCAATTCTCTTTCTGTCCTCCCTATTCACACTGTCCAGCTCTCTGATGCATAGCACATAATTGCAAAGACTATAGTCTGGATCAGGTGCACCTTAGTCTCCAGCCTGACATCCTTGGTCTTCAGTATTCTTGAGAGGTCCCTCACCGCTGACTTTCCCAGTGCAACTTGTCTCTTGATTTCCTGGCTGCTACTACCAAGAGTGTTGACTGTGGAACCAAGCAAACGGAAACTGTTAACTTTCTCAATCTCTTCACCATCCATACTGATGCTGCCAGTTAGCCCAGTGGGGAGAATCTTTGTTTTCTTGATGTTGAGCTTCAATCCATATAGGAGGCTGCAGTCCTTGACGTTCTTCAGCAAGCGCTTCAGGTCTTCCTCAGTTTCAGCAAGCAGGGTGTGTCATCTGCATAACACAGGTTGTTGATGACTCTTCACCAATCATGATGCCACATTCCTCCTTGTACAGCCCAGCATCTCAGATGATCTATTCTGCATACAGATTGAAAAAGTATGGAGACAAAATACATCCCTGGCAGACCCCCTTCTTGATTTTGAACCATGTAGTGTCTCCCTGCTCTGTTCTGACGACTGCCTCTTGTTCCACGTATAGGTTTTGCATTAGCACAATCAAATGTTCTGGGATTCCCGTTCTCAGAGTCAGCCACAGTTTGTTGTGATCCACACAGTCAAAAGCCTTTGCATAGTCAAT
>NW_006399788.1:15368215-15397304 GCF_000299155.1 Elephantulus edwardii | reverse complement strand
CACAGGATAGAACGGCATTTAGGGCTCTTGTACATAGGGTTGCTATGAGTAGCAAGCAAATCGATGGCACATAACAACAACAACATCTATAAATGAACATCTCTGGAACATTCCCTTCTATGACTTTAACCATTTAAAATGATTGTGATATAGTTTAGAAATGGAGGGTAGGTTTTCATTTTTTGTTTTAACATCATCATATATTCGTTTGTATTTCTTCTTAAATGTGTTACATTTTCCACTGTTTTAAGTATCTGCACCAAGAAAAGAAACTGCTTCATGGAGACATAAAGTCTTCAAATGTTGTAATTAAAGGCAATTTTGAAACTATTAAAATCTGTGATGTAGGAGTCTCTCTCCCACTGGATGAAAATATGACGGGTGAGTATTACTCTAATTTTTAGCATTTTCTTTTAAAAATTTTTTATAATTATTACTGTTTTTTTGATGGGTAATAAGAAAAAAGAAGTCTCCCTTTCCTGTTTCTTTCACAGCCTCTAGCCTCTTTCCTTGTCACACATACGGTACAAATTAGTGATTGCTTATAAAGGTGTATTTTAATTGAAGATAATATTGGAAAATAGGTCTAAACTGGATCACATACTGAAAAAGAAAACTACAAAGTCATTTGAGTCAATAATGAGAAAGTATTTGATAAAATCCAGTACCCATTCATAATGAAAACTCAGGTAACTGGAAATGGAAAGGAACTTAGCTTATAAAACCCCTACAACTAAGACTACTGATACTCTTATCAGGTTTCCAAGGCTGTAACCATAGGAGATGACATGCCTGCCTTTCTCCTTTATACACAACCACTCATGGATTCTCTGCCAGAAACTTGTGGTCTTTTCCTTAGTGGCACAACTCCCAACAGAATATACCACCAGAGCTCCCTGTAAGACTACTTAAATAGGCAAACAAGAGGATTTCCTGTCAATGTTATTTAACATTGTCTTCTAGACCTACCCCTTAAAGCAAGGGGGAAAAAAATTAAAAATCAGAAAGAAAATAAAGCTCCCTATTTATAGTTGATACAATGTCTATGTAGAAATATCCAAAGAATATAGTAAACTACTGGAATAATTGGTGAAATCAGCTGTATTATTTCTGTGTTCTACCAGTAATTGGAAATATAATTTTTTAAAAATGAAGTATAATTTTAATAAAATTCCATTTATACGTGCCCAACATGAAAATACAAAAGGATAAATCTAGTAAAGAAATCTCTGTACTGGAAAACATAACACATCACTGAGAGAATTAAGATCTAAGTAAATGGAGATACATGATGATTGTGCATTATAGGACTCAGTATGATTTTTAAGATATTTATTCATTAAAATTAATAATTTAAATGAGAAGGGTAGTGGACTTCTGTCATTTCTAAGCTGAAGCATTAAGCACAAATGTGATTTGACCCTTTCTCATTTCCTTGACTCAACAATTATGGAAGAAGTAGTGTCTGTTAGCTTAAGGACACAGCAAAGTTTAAAAAGAATGGTGTGCAAAACAACTATGAGCTATCATCTCACCCCAGTAAAAATAGCAAAATTTAACAAAGCAGCAAACATCAAATGCTGGCGAGGTTGTGGAGAAACTGGAACCCTTATTCACTGTTGATGAGGTGTAAAATGGTGCAACCACTATGGAAGGTTGTATGGTGCTTTCTCAAAAAGTTGCAAATAGAAATACCATTTGACTCAGCAATTCCAGTCCTGAGAATATACCCTAAAGAAACCCCAACCACCACCCAAGCAGATATATGCCCACCCATGTTTATTCACAATAGCAAAGAGCTGGAAACTACCAAGGTGCCCATCAACAAACAAATGGGTAGAGAAGCTGTGGTATATTCACACAATGGAATACTATGCTGCACTGAAAAACAAAGAACTCATGAAATATTATACAAAATGGAGAACACTATGCTGAGTGAAATACCTCAGTCACAAAAAGACAAATATTGTATAGTGCCACTGTTGTAAATGGCACTGATATCGGGGTTGAGGGTAGACTGAGAAAGGGAATAAATTGTATACTGCATTGAAACAGATGTGGGTGAGACTGTTTAAAAGAGATACATGATTAGGTATTATTGTCATGACTGAAGTCCAGAATGAAGGCTGCACAGTCGAGTGGACTTAGGGGGAGGGATTGTATATCAATGAAATAATTTTTCTTTTACTTTTATTTTTATAGACTCGTTCCAGCAATCAGAAAAAAAATTGTAGCAACCATTAAAAATGTGTTAATTTCTAAAAATAAACCCATTTCACATAAATTAGATCATACAATATTGTCTCTTTTTTAAAAATTTTAATAGACATTTACAGAGGTTTTGGATTTCCATTCATTCATTGCCGCACTTTTCTCCCTCCCCACCAGTTCGCTCCCCTCTCCGAAAAGAAAAAAAAAATTATTCCTTCATTAGTATACAATTCCCACATCCCTTCCCCCCACCCCCCACCCCGAGTACACTTCTCTATGCAACCTTAATTCTGGATTCCTGTGCTAACCATAATACTCAATCACATATCACCTCTAATCTGTTCTTTCCCTCATCTGTTTCAATACAGTATACATCATTTACCCAGTTTTTTCTGTCATACCCCAACCCTGATGTCAGACCCATTCTACAATAGTGAGAATTTTTCTTTTACTTTTCAAAGAGAAGAGTGAATTGGGGGAGAGGGGTGGGCAGGGAGAAAAATGCAACAATGAATGAATAGAAATCCAAAGTCTCTGTAAACGTTCATTAAAATTAATAATAAAAATATTTAAAAAATGGTCTGATTGGGCACAGAAATTAAGTGCTATTCAAGGTCACATAGTTTGCAGATGTTTCTTGAGTGCAGGAAGTGTTCTATAGTCTGTACTACTAACATTCACACATTGATGTTGCTGCTAGTTTTCTGAGATACTTTTTGCTGCCTTAATTCCTTTGGAATTAACCACCTTTTTAGAATACTTACTTATTTTAGAATATCTTAGCGATAAGAAAAACATAACCTTGCCAGTGTGGTTGACTGCATTTTCATCTCTATCACCATGTTTATTAGTCTTTTCACATTATCCATTTGTCTTCTGGTTGCTTGAATATCATCTTAATTTATAGTGCCTCCCCGTAGAGTGCCATTTTCCCTGTGTTTAATTGTTTTTCAGTGACTGACCCTGAGGCCTGTTATATTGGCACGGAGCCTTGGAAACCCAAAGAAGCTTTGGAGGAGGATGGTATTATCACAGACAAAGCAGACATATTTGCCTTTGGGCTTACTCTATGGGAAATGATGACTTTATCTATTCCACACATTAATCTTTCAGATGATGATGATGAAGGTATCTATATATTTTAAAATATATCTTCACAGTAAACTAAAGATAAGCTTATAAAATCATGTTATCTTTCTATTAGAGGAAGTTTGATTTAGTAACTGTTTCTAAACTGTATTGTTGCTGACAGTGCTGTTGAATTGACTGTGACTCTTGGTGACACTGTGAACCACAGATCTGACCCCTGCCCTATTGTGTTGAGGATTATACTTTCACTGACCCTCTGCCTTTTCAAGCATATGACATAGTTTCTCCACTATAGGTTACTTTGGTAGTAGTACTACCTAACTTTAATCTCAGTCCTGTGGCTTGATAGGGAGCGATGAGAAAATCTGTAAGAGAAAAAAGTTAGAATCTTTTTTTTTGCCTGAGAAAAAGGTTAGAAAACTGAAGGAAGGACCTATCAATACAAAAACAACAGTAAATATATACTGATAACAGTTTAAGAGAGTGATTATAATACATTTGAAAGCATACTAGACAGTGGAGTGCATTTCAGGTATATGAGCCTGGGCAGACACTAAGCTTTTTCGTGATTCTTTTATCATCTCAATTTCTTAACTTCATAAACAGATAAGACTTTTGATGAAAGTGACTTCGATGATGAGGCATACTATGCAGCTTTGGGAACTAGGCCTCCTATTAATATGGAAGAACTGGATGACTCGTACCAGAAAGTAATTGAACTCTTCTCTGTGTGCACTAATGAAGACTCCAAAGATCGCCCTTCAGCAGCACATATTGTTGAAGCCTTGGAAATGAACGGACAGTGATCACTGCATTCTCACGATCACCTCAGCATGAAGTATGGCTCATGAATATAACTCTTCTCTTTACTGTAATACATTTAGCCTCACTCAGATAATCCAGTTACTAGGCTTTTTGAGTGGTCTGTTAAGGACCATAGCACTTTGCTCATGTTGGAATAACTGTTTTTTAGGACTAGCGTATTTCTAATATACTTATGATGACAAGCATTTGGGATTATAGTGAGTTTAGTGGGAAGCTTAAGAAACTATTCACATATTTTTATGTCTAACATTTATTCAGATTGAATGACTATTACTTTATTAATGGCCTTTGTCAAATATTCTTTATTTTAATGGAAATAAGCACACAGTAAATACAAAATAAGTCTTATTTGTTTTTATATACATTAAACCTTTTGCTGGTCTTTTTTGGCTTGTGTGCTTATTGAAGGACCTCTGGAATTAGAGACTGCCTCAGGAAGAGTAGCCTCTCAATTCTCTAGATTTTGTTGTTGAGTAACTGATTTATGGCTTATCCTGTCCTCCTTCATCCTCCATCTCTGTTTTTGTTTAATTTATTAAACATTTTCTGTACTGAAATTCCGTTACTTTATATTTGCTAAGTTGTATCCTAAACATTTCATGTTTTTAGTAGGAAAAAGAATAAAACTTACATGGGGCAATATTCTAAAATAAAGGATACTTTAGGTTCCAGCTGTCTCTGTAGTATCTTTTTTTTTGTATTTTTAGACATTAATGATTTAAGTGCTGTCATTAAACTTGTTAAGTGAATGTGAATGATCTTCTCTGGCCTCATTTTGTTCATCTGTAAAATGGGGTTGATGTAAAATTGCAAACTTCTAAAGACACCGTTTTGTGCCAGTGCAACTAAATGGAATGAATGTCAAAATTTGATTATAGAAGAATTTTTAAAAATTACTGCCATCTATAGGGTCACAGAAAGACTGTGGACCTCTGTAGTCTTAGATTTTAAAGGGAAAAAACTCCAGAACTCAAGAAATATTCCTTTTATTATAGAATTATCTTAAATATAGGATATGTTTATCATTCTTAGTAAATTTGTCAAGCTAAAACCATTTTCTTCACTCCCATTCTCTTAGTAGAAATAGCAAGTCCTGCTTACCAAATAAAGTGGGTATTAGGGTGGGTGGGGAGAAAACGGCAACAATGAATGAATGGAAATCCAAAATCTCTGTAAATGTTCATTGAAATTAATTTTTTTTTTAAAAAAAAGAAAGTGGGTATTAGAACTCCCTTCTAATATATGGAAGGAACTCTGATGGTCCAATGGTTAAAGTTTAGTTGCTAGGTGAAAGGTCAGTGGTTTGAAACTACCAGCTGCTTCTCAGGATTAAGTATCAGTGTGTTTTGTAGAACTTTACAGCATTGGAAATCCTATGATACAGTTCTTTTCTGTCCTGTAAAGCCACTGTAAGTGGGAACTGACTCGGTGGGATTTGGTTTTAATACATGAAATGGTACTTTTTATTAAATAAAATTTTATCTTAACATGTACAGAGAAGCTGGATTTTCAGTCATTCATTGTTGCTCATTTATCCCCCACTACACTTTTTTTTAAAAAAAGAAGATCGAAAGAGTATACAGAGTCATTGTACCAAAAGGAATGGTAGACACAGAAGAATTTCATGAAACAACGTATGAGCAAGAGCCTGTGGTGAAGGAAGAAGTTCAAGCTGCTCTGAAAGAATTGGCAAAAAATAAGGCTCCAGAAATTGACAGCATATCAATTGACATATTTCAACAAATAAGACACTGCCCTGGATGTGCTCACCAAGTTGTGCCAAGAAATCTGGAGGATGACCATCTGAAAGAGATACAGTTTTTCCATTCCAAAGAAAGGTGATCCAACAGTGTGTGGAAATTATTGAACAATATCATTAATATCACATGCAAGCAAAATTCTGATGTAAAAACTAGAGCAGCACACCAACAGAGAACTGCCAGACGTGCAGGCTGTGTTTAGAAGATGCTATGGTACTAGGGATATGGTAGCTAATGTCAGATGGATCTTGGTTGAAAGCAGGGAATACCAAAGGAATGTCTCTGTTTCATTGACTATGCAAAGGCATTTGACTGTGGATTGCGATAAACTGGCTGAGAAGAATAGGAATCCCAGAACATTTGGCTGTGCTTATTCAAAACTGGTACATCGATCCAGGAGGGCAGTGGTCAGAGCAAGGAAATACTGCATGGTTACAAATTGGGAAGGTTGTATGTCAGGGATGTGCCTTATCTCCATACCTTTTCAATCTACATGCAGAACAGATCATCTGGGAGGTGAGGGTGTATGAGGAGGTATGTGGCATCAGGATTGGACAATCTACATTACACAGATGAAACAACCCTGCTTGCTGAAAGTGAGGAGGACCTGAAGGTCAAGGATTTCAGCTCAACATCAAGAAAACAGATTCTCACCACTGGGCTGATTGACAGCATTATGATAGATGGTGAAGAGATTGAGATAGTTAACAACTTTAGTTTGCTTGGTTCCACAATCAACACTCTTGGTACCAGCAGTCAGGAAATGGAGACAAATTGCATTGGGAACGTCTGCTGTCAGGGACCTCTCCAGAGTACTGAAGAGCCACGTCAGTCTGGAGCCTAAGGTGCACCTGATCCAGGCCATAGTCTTTGCAATTGCTTGCTATGCATCAGCTGACAATGACGAGGGGTGATATAAAAAGAATTGATGTTTTCGAGCTGTGGTGCTGGAGAAGAGTATTGAATGGACTGCCAGGAGAACAAAAAGTTTCATCCTAGAGAGGATGAAGCCAGCCTGTTCCTTGGAGGTGGGATTCTGAGGCTTCGTCTGACATAATTTGGGTATGTTGCAAAGAGGGACCAGTCCTTGGAGAGGGACATCATGCTTGGGAGGGTGGAGGGAAAACACAAGAAAGGAAGACCATCGATAAGATGAATTGATACAGTGACTGGGGTAATAAGGGTAGGAGTGTTAAATAGAGACAGTAAATTTGGCACAGGATAGAGCGGTTTTCAGGTCTTTTGTACACAGGGTCATGAGTCACAAGTGACTCAGTGGCACATAACAGTTGAACTATCCAAATGAAAATTAATCTTCTAAGACAGGGTCAGCAGTTCACAAACTAGGATGTAAAATGATCCCAGCATGAGTCTGTATAGAGCCGTAACATTCTCAACACAGGATACCAATTACTGTTTAGTCAATTACAAGAGAACCTTTTCTTCTTCCCCCCCTTTTTAAAAAAACCCCTTTTATTCTTGTTCTCAGACTTGCTCTTCAAGTCTCAAAAGTCAAGCTTCCATTTGTCTCATTCTTACAATAAAAAATAGCACTTGATATATTGATGACAAAGAATTATCTCTGAATTAGTAAATCGAAACAATTTTCTTAGAGAATCTGTCTCTTTACTGGTAGCACACAGGGTAATTCCCCAAGTGATACCTAAAAGAACTGGAATTAAGCCTCATTAAGAGGCCATGGCTCCAGACTTATTTTTTATGTCAAATGGATCTTGGCTGAAGGCAAAAAGTACCAGAAGAATGTTTATTTGGATTTTATTGACCACCCAAAGTATTTGACTGGGTGGATCATAAAAAATGATGGCTAACATTAAGAATGGCAATCCCAGAACACTTAATTGTACTCATATGAAACCTATACCTAGGCCAAGAAGCTGTTGTCCAAACAGGAAGGGAATAATGCATTTTTTAAAATTAAAAGTGCAAGTTAGGATCACTTCCTTTCTCCATATCTATTCATTCTGTATGCTGCACAAATCATGCAAGAAGCTGGCCTTGATGAAGAAGAGTATGGCATCAGGATTGGAGGGAGACTCATCAACAACCTGCATTACGCAGATGACACAACACTGCTTCTGAAGCACTTGATGCCCAAGACTGCTGGCTTCGATATGGAATAGAACATCAAGACGACAAAAATCTTTACCACTGGACTGATAGGCAACATCATGATAGCGACATGATTGAAGCTGTCAATGATTTCCTCTTCCTTGGATCAACAGTCAACACCTTTGGTACCGGCAGTCAAGAAATCAAAAGACATGTTGCACTGGGAAAGTATGCTGTCAAAAACCTCTCCAAAATACTTAGGAGCAATAATGACAGTTTAAATTGTGTCTTACTCAGGCCATGGTCTTTTCAATCACTTGCTATACATCTTAGGAGCTGGACAATGAATGAGGGCAGAACTGATGCCTTTTGAGTTGTGTTTGGAGGAGTGCTGAATATCCCATGGACTGCAAAAACAAGCAGGTATGTCTTGGAGGCATGGACAACATGGTCTCCTCTCACATACTTTGGCATATTGTTAGGAACTTCTATTGGAAAAACCCTCAACAAGATGGATTGACATAATGACTACAGCCATGTATTCAAGTATGGCAGAGATGATAAGGTTAACACAGGATAGGACAAGGTTCAGATTTGTTGCTAGGAGTGACACTCAACGGCATTTGACGGTATGACTAAGGGGGCTTTAGTGATAATAGTCCATAGAGAGGTGCCCTGTTAACAGAGGTGGTGCCTCTGTTGCCGGTACAACCCACCAGGAGCTCCATGGGAGAAAGGTGGGCAACCTCCTCCTATACAATTTACAGCCTCTGCTACATATACCTGTAGCAACAAATGCAAGGTTGTGAGGCAAGAGGAATGCTGGCTGTGATGGTTTAAGAGGCTCTGTGTCACTTTCGCTGAGACATGATTCTCAGTTTGGTGATTGTGTATAATAATGCGGTCACCTTCCATTTTCACATATGCCTATTTGTGTATAATGATCTCCTTGGAACCTAATCATTTCCAAACAGGATTACATCCTGTATACTGTGATAGCATTTACATATCAGTCATTGCCACTTTCCCATTTCTGATAACAGCCTCTCACATAGTATTCCATTTCCCCAGCCATCTGGAGCTTGTGAGAGCTTTAGAGTTAAAAGGATACTGTCCTTCATTTGTTAACTGACTAGAATGCCTCACAGGCTAGAACTGGCTTTATTACAAGCCAGGAAACAAAGCCCGTTTCCAACACTCTGATTTCAACCCACAATGATCCTTATGACAGAACTGCTCTATAGGGTTTCCAAGGCAGCTTTACAAAAGCAGATCGTCAACTCTCTCTTGTGCATCTTTTGGTTTTTACTGCTTACTTTTTGCTTAGTAGGCAAGCACTTAACCACCATACCTTCTGGATTTCTTAGTTTGGGTAAAAGGATACAAATCAGGATCATCAGAAGAGATAAATGAGCAAAGTCTAAGAAGGATGCCAATCTGGACAGGCCTTATCAAGTGAGGGCACTAGTGCTCTGCTAACCACGAACCTTACTATTCTAGGCTTTTATTGACTTGTGTGATAGAAATGTCTCCTGAGGCTAGCTGGCATCAGCAATCTCAGGTACTTTTTCGTTTGCCTCCACTCTCCAACACAAATCTTGATGGAACTTAAAGTCCCAGACTCTTCAATTTCTCTAAGGGCTATTTCTCTGGAACAAAGAACAAAGGCTACTTTGTTGTTGTCATGTGCCATCAAGTGGTCTGCGACTCATAGCAACCCAATATCCAAGAGCTCTAAACGCTGTTCTATCCTGTGCCAACCTAGACATCTCAAACGCACTCATTCCCACTACTCGTCACAGAATCGATCCATCTCATCGAAGGTCTTCCTCTCCTTCGCTGCCCCTCCACTCTACCAAACATGATGTCCCTCTCCAAGGACCAGTCCCTCCTTGCAACATGCCCAAAGTATGTCAGACAAAGCTTCAGAATCCTTGACTCCAAGGAGCAATCCGGCTTCACCTTCTCCAGGACAAACCTGTTTGTTCTCCTAGTAGTCCATGGTATATTCAACACTCTTCTCCAGCACCACAGCTCAAAGGCATCAATTCTCTATCAACCCTATTCACTGTCCAACTCTGATGCATAGCACGTAATTGCGAAGACTATAGATCAGGCTATAGTCTTCACAAGGCTACTTTACCCAGGGTAAAATAAGGTCCTATATCCCACGGGTTTGGGTTCTAACACTTCCGGGATTGCAATTTTAATCCTTAATAGGGCAAAAAGGAAACTTCTAAAGGGAAATCTATGTATTTATTTAGTAAATTACTTTTGCAAATCTCTCAACTATGTGAATCATAATAAATTATGTATAACATTAAGAATGGGAGTTTCAGAGCACTTAATTGAGCTCATGTGAAATCTGTACATAGACCAAGAAAGTCTTCAAACAGAACAAGGTAACACTGTATGACTTAAAATCAAGAAAAGTGTGCAACATGGTTGTATCCTTTGTCCATATTCAATAAGTATGCTGAGCATATAACTGAGAAGCTAGACTATATAAAGAATGTGGCATCAGAATTAGAGAAATCCTCATAGCACTTACCTCAGAAAATCAACTACAGCTTTCATTGTGGGTTAAAAAGAATGAAAATAAAAATTCTCACAACGACCATCATGCAAGTGGTTTGAAGTTGTCAACTGTATAATTTTACTTGGATCTATAATCAACACCCACTGAAGCTGTAATAAAGATTATCTATTTAAAGACTAAGGTACATCTGACCCAAGCCATGTTTTCCATTGCTTCATATGTTAGACAATGAATAAGGAGGACTGGAGAAAAATTAATGTCTTTTGAAGTGTTTTGAGCATTGAATATACCACAAACTGCCAAAAAACATAAATCCATTTTTGGAGGCAGTGCAACCATGGTTCTCCTTAATGGCCAGGGTGGAGCAACTCTCACCTTGGGAAATAAAAACGTTAGGCAAAGTAGAGGATCAGTGAGAGAAAGGAAGATCCTCAACCAGGTAGAAATGATGCTGTAATTTCAACAATGGACTTGAGCATGGTTGAGACTGTGAGGGTGGCACAGAAAAGGGCCATGGTTTAATGTTATTTATAGGGTCATGAGTGGTAGTCAAATTGATAGCACCTAATAACAAAATTTAAACTCCATGACGGCAAGAACTTTATACACTATTTCATTCCCTATTCCTGGGAATTCCTAGGTAGTGCAAAATCTCAGCTAAGAGACATTATTTTTCAATTCTAATTTTTGGTTATCCTGAATAATGCTTCTATGAACATTGTTTTCATGTGGACATATTAAGACTTAAGTAATGTCTTCTCTATACCCCCATCATATCTCTAAGAAAGTTACTATACAAAAATATTCAATTGTGTGGGTCTTGTAACAAATTGTGGATAACAGGGCAAAGAATGTGAATTCCAGAACACTTACTTGTGCTCATGCAGAATCTATACATAGAACAAGAGGAAGTTGTTCAAGGAGAACAATGATATGTTACATGGCCCAGAATCAGAAAGTGTGTGCCAGGGCTAAATCCTTTCTCTATACTTACGTAATCTGTATGCTGAGCAGAAACTCTGAGAAGCTGGACTATGAAGAGTCAGGGTAGAAGACTCTTAACCTGTGATATTCAGGTAACACAACCTTGCATGCTGCAACTGAAGAGTATTTGTAGCACTTATTGATGAAGATCAAAGACTACAGCATTTGAAAAATGGCTTGAGTCAGATGTATCTTAGTCTTGGCTGTTTGGCATAAGATTTGTCCAAAGCAATCTGTTTTCTTGACTGCTGCTTCCATAGGTGTTGATTGTGGATCTAATTAAATCCTTGACAGCTTCAATCCTTTCTCCACTTCCCCTAATGTTACTTGACCAGTTCTGTGAGTGTTTATTTTATGTTGAGGTTTAATCCATAATGAAGTCTACAATCCTAAGCTTCCTCAATGTTTCAAGAAATTTTTTGCAAGTAAGGTTATGTCGTGTGCTAAGGTCTTGTTTCTCAAAAATGAATGGCCAGGCCTGTGTCCTAAGCTGTCTTAAAATCTAAACTCTGCTGAAACCTGTCCACCCTGGGTGACCCTGCTGGTAAGTGAAATTACTAGTGACATAGCTTCCAGTATCTCAGCAGTACACAAGCCATCACATTAAGACTGAAGTGGTGAGCACCTGACACAAGCCATGGTACTTTTATTCACCTCAAGAATGCTAATGCATAAAGATTGCAACACATCTCTGAATTATGGTGTTGGAAAAGAAAATCTAACATACCATGGACTTTGAGAAGAATGAACAAATCTGTCAAAGCAGCATAGCTAGAATGCTCATTGGAAACAAGGACAGCAAGATTTCATTTCATGTACTTTGGACATGCTTGATAACGTAGAGGGTTGGGGATGAAGCGGGGAAGGAAGACCCTCCACAAGATGAATTGACAGTAACTGCAACAATGGGCTCATATATAGCAATGATTGTGAGGATGCTGCAGACCCGGGTAACGTTTCCTTCTGTTTTACATAAGGACACTCTGAGTGTACATGTGATGGTACCTAATAGATAAATGCCATAGAGAAAATGCAAAGAGGCAAAAATGACAGGGCTTCATCTCGCACACTTCGAGCATGTTGTTAGGAGAGGATATTCCTTGGAGAGAGAAATCGTGCTTGGAAAGGTCAGTGAAAGAGAATACCCTTAACTAGATGGAGTGACACAGTAACTGCTGCAATGGGCCCGAGTATGTCTGAAATAATCAGGATGGCATAGGACAGGGCAGGGTTCAGATCTGTAGTTCATAGCATCACTATGAGTCACACTTGATGGCACCTAGCACAACATTTAAGGAAAACAAACTTTGAAATACAATATGTCTAAGACATACCAAGTGAAGTAAAATGGAGCAAAAATATTAAAGTAACGGTAAAGTCAGATTAGGAGGAAGTTTCTTGGCATACTGTTTCTTTAGTTTCAGAATATTTTACAAAGCATGTATCATTCTTGTAACCACAAAGAATTTAGGAAAGAAATCATTGAGAATAGGGACTATTAAAAAGAATTTTAATTGTTTAATCAGGAAAACATTGAATAAACAAAATAATGTTAATAAAATTTTTTAAATAAAATAAACAATTTTGAAAAATAGCAGCATAGAACATACCATTAAATGAGTATTTAAGAACATAGATTTCAATATGCTCTTTAGAACCTGGGCTTGTTTATTTTGAAATCATATTAACATGAAAGCCAAGAAGACTGCAAATGAGTGGACTGTAGTTATAAACTTGAAAACAGAATTGAACTATTTTAGGAGTTGTACTACCATTCAGCAGTAAGTGATTTATTAGAATAAAAATCTGAATAAGCTTTTTCAAAATAATTAAGAATTATACTAGAAAAATATGTACACATTTAGGCTTATTTACATAATATGCCTCTGTAGTCTGAGATATTTACTAACCTTGGTAGTCAACTATACATTTTGTCAGGGCATTTGCCAGATGTCTAAGAATTAAGGAGTATTTTTAAATCAGCAAAAATTAAAATGAAAGCAAATGAATGAACCATCTAATTCACTGGGCATGCATTTTGATAATGACATTGATTAATAGCATTAGGTTCACAAAATAAGCAAATTAGAATTGTTACATAAAAATGATGAATGTAATGAAAATAGTCTAATTATGCAGTTTAATGAAATAACAGATGTGCATTTGAATAATTTTAAGATTTAAACCTTAAGCCACAGGATACTATTTTACACAAAAGGATATGGATAGCTTGCCTTACCTATTTCCTTATCTTGTTACAAGATGGAAACTCAAAGCACTTCCTAAATACATTCAAATTGAATTCTTATAGCCAAATGTTAGGAACATATTTACAATTCCAGAGCTTAAAAACTCGACAAGAAAGTTATTTATCTGGGTTTATTTTTTGTTTGTTTGTGGTGATGCATGAGAATATCTGTGGTCCAAAAGAATTCTTCATAAAAATAACTGACAACATTTCTAGAGGAAACCACTTTGCTTTGTCAATGGGCAAAGTTACAGCTACAACATTTCACAATTAAGGACTCTTTGTATATAGCGCCCGAAGATGTTTCCATTGTTTGAATCTCCACATAATCTCTGAAAAAAATCCCTAGCTTCTCAATTTATAAAGAACAAAACTGTAAGGGAAGAAGTGGGGGTTTGTTGTTTGTTAATATTGTTATGGACTATCTGGTATTACTTATCCACAGAGTTTTAGAATTGAAATTGGCTTTAACCATTGAAATTGTAGACAAGGAAATTAGGGGTATTACAGTACTTGGTTGCAAATAATTTGCCATCTGGTGTTGGGTCAGAAAATGCAATTTCATCAGTGCTAAGAAAACAGCCAAACATGAAGCAATTCCTAAAAAAAAAAAAGAACAACATATCAATTAACAATTGAACCAGCTTCTGACAGCTGACCTTTCAGTGGGTTTTCAGAGGCTATAAACTGCATGGAAGATCTCTCTTCTGCCAATTAAATATTAGCATAATAGTTAACTTTAAGTCTACATTTGAAATCTAAATATAGAATCTTAACTTACTTAAAATAATTTTTCGTAAGTGATAAAGTGATTAGAATGGCTTGTTGGAGACAGAAATCTCTTGATATTTCAAAAATGAGAACACTCAGATAATGGAAAAAATTTTGCTGGGGCTAAAGCAATTTAGTAACCATATGTCTAAGTAATGCATGGAGATACTAAAAACCACAGAAAATTAAAACTTAATTACCAGTTTAAACCAGCATCTATATTATTCTCAACTGCAAGGTATACTCAGAAAGTGCAAACTAGCCAGAAAATAGAACTACTTAAATAACTATTAAATGAAAACTCTATAGACACTACATTTTTGTCACTGATAGCTCTTTTGAAGGCATGTGTGGGTGACTGGAATCCTGGCCCAGGACTGGATCACCTTGTGATCTTGGTATCTTGGCAGTGAAGGGGTCAAGCACTGAGTTGCTAACCCAGAGGGCAGCAATCAAACCCCTCAACCACTCTCTGGGAGAGGGCCATGGCAGTCTGTGCTTTAAAGCTTATATAGCTTTGGGAACAAAAGGGGACAGTTCTACTCCATCTTATTTTCACAAAGAGTTGTTGACTCAATGAGTGTGGTTTTTAGGTTAGTGTGTGTGATGTGCTGTAGCATTGAGGTTTTCACTGGCATTTCCTTTACAGCTAATTTTATTAATGCTAATAATGTAATAGAGGGTGAGACCAGGCTGCTCCCTGGAAGCAAGGATTCTGAAGCTCTGTCTGACATATTTTGGACATGTTGCAAGGACAGACCAGTCCTTGGAGAGAGACATTATGTTTGGGAGGGTGGAGGGGCAGCGCTGGAGAAGACACTCGATGAGATGGATTGACTCAGTGACTGGAGGGGTGGGGGTAGGTGTGTTGGAGATGGTGAGGTTGGCTCAGGATAGAGCAGGGTTCAGAGCTGTTTTGCAGAGTCACTATGAGTCACAGGCAACTCAACAGCATGTAACAACAATGTACTGACCATTGTGGTGTTAGAAAGGTTTATTATTTAAAATGGTTTTCCTAGCCATTGACTTTACCATGTGGCTTGGTGGAAAAGTGTATAGGATGTGTTAGCTTATCATCAAGAAGAATGGCTAGTCTTGCCACTAAATTGAACAGATTCAGCAGTAGGCTTTAGGAATCTCATCACCAAAAAAGAGCAGAGAATGCAGAGTACGCATCCTTTGGGGCCAAAGGTTTCTATGCCATCCTGACTGGGGTCTACAGGACCATCAGCCGAGAACCAGAGACCCGATGTGACAGAATTCACCTTGGGACTGTTCTCCCGTGGAACCAGAGGTACGAGCCTTTGCTGGAGGACTACCGTGGGCACCATAATTAGCAGGACTAAGAGTTTTGTAACACTGGCCTAAAGCTGAAAGGCTGAGGGGTCTGTGAGCACATTTCAGCAGCTGTCCTGACTGAGTGATTGTATTCTGCTACTAACCTGAAGCCTTATGACTTCCCTAGTAAATCCTAAAATCATGAGTATGTTTCTGTGTGTCCTGTGAGCTATTCCAACGGATTCTGGACCCAGTAGAGCAGTAAGACTAGTGTTGGAATTAGTAGAAATAGGTACAGAAGTGCAGAAGACATATATGACCTCACAGGAACTGGTATTGTGTTGGTGTGGACAGGAACTGGTATTGTGTTGGTGTGGACAGTTCCCCTTTGTGGAGTTAGGAGAGGTCCAATATAGCCATCGCCCTGTTGCCCTTGCTCTTTTTTATAACCATATATAATCCTTGGAAAAAACGGTCTTATTCAAATCCTTTGCCTATTTTACAATGAGGTATATGTCTATTTATTGTTGTATTAAAAGAGTTCTTTACATATGCTAGGTATTAGATAAATGATTTGCAAGTATTTTCTCCTATTCTGTAGACTGGATTACTTAGGTTAATCATAACTGAAGAAAAATTATGAATTATAAGAAGTCTGTTCATTATCTAATTACACACAGTCAAAACATACAATTTCTTTAATTCCCTTTATTTTGTATTGGCTGCATTTAGTGAAATAATTTTTCTGTTAAGGATAAAAAACTGGGGAATTTGTTTTCTTTTTTCCTTCAGGTAATTAATTTTATTTTATAAACTGTTGGTTGGTCTGTGGCATCTAACTAGTCCTTCATTATGGGTTGTTTAAAAAGTACTGGGCTAGAATCATTTAAGATTGGAATGTTGTATCCTAGACTGGATATATCTAGAATTTTTTTCAGTGCCACCACTTGCTCAGCTTGATTTCGTCTGGTGGTATTTGGATGATTATGTCTTATCACCATCATTTTCTATGGTTCACGAGGTGGGAGGGGATCCAGGAAAGCTAACCTGGATCTAGACCCACTTTATTTTTACCTGAGAGTATCTACTAGTCGTCTTGCAATGCGCTTTCTTCTCTTCAGTCTGAAGACCCAGAGTCTGCTTATTCCACAGAGTGCAGGCTGTGGTACATCTGAACACTGCCAAGCCCTGTGACATTCTTTAGAGCTTGGGACTTGTGGACCAACTGGTTCAGACAGGACGCGAAAAGCCTACCATGACACAGAAACATTTAGAGTACAAATGAATTTACATTTCTTTTAAAAAAGCATTCCTTAAACAAAACTTAATATCTAAAATTAATCTTATAATTCGACCAAATGTATTTTAAAATAATTATTGTCCATTTACAGCCACACAATGCTTAAAGAATACCAGTGGTCAGAAGCTATCACATTCAGGCTCAGTCTATAACACTGTAAAATGACCTCAATAAAAAGAATTTTTAATCAGATGCTTAATAAATAAAACTTCTATTTTCTCTATTCCAAAATGTTTACGTGAAATCTTAAAAGAACTTTTTGACCTATCATTGATAGTTATTTGACTGGTATATCTCTAATTCGTAGTAATTTAAAAAATTATAGATTCATAAGGAAGCTCTGGTGGCCTAATGGCAAGAAGCTGTGCTGCAATCCAGAAGGCAGGCAGTTCAAGGCCACCAACAGCTCTGTGGGAGAAGGATGGGCAATCTCCTCCTGTGTAATTAACTGCCCCTGAAAACCCACCGAAGGATCAGTTAGTTATAGGTCGGTTCTGACTCTACGGTACACAACAAACAACAACAATGATTCATGAGAAGTTAAAAGAATAGTAGAGAAGACCTCTGTACCATTCATTTAGTTTCTCCCAATAGTTACATTTTTGAGAACAGCATCTTACCAGAAAATTAACACTGGTATAATGTGCATATATAGTTCTATGTCATTTCTGCCAGGTGTAGATTTGTGTAACCACAGTTACAATCAGGACACAGAACTACTATTGCCACAAAGCTCTGTCATGCTGCTCCTTTGTCATGCCTACTCTCTTTCTCCATCACCTCTAGCAACCATTAATCTATTCTCCATTTCTGTAATTTCTAAATGTTACACATCGAAATATTACAGGAGGTAGCCATTTGAAATTGGCTCTTTTCTCACTAAGCATAATGCCTTTAAGAGTCATTCTTAGTTGTTTCGTGCATCAATAGTTTACTTTTTTTAACAGCTGAGTAGTAGTCTAGCTTAACCATTTATTTATTATGTTTTTGGATTATACCTATTACATATAAAATGGCTATACATGTACAGGGTTTTGTAAGGACAAAAATTTTCACTGATTAACACCTGGGAGTCTGGGTAGTAGGTTATATAGTAAACACGTGTTTCATTTTTAAAGAAATGGTAGAACTTTTCCCAGAGGGGCTGAAGCATTTTACATGAATATACAAGATAGGAAAAAGCATAGGAAGGAGAAATAAAGACGACAGAAATTAGGGGCAGGAAAAAGATAGGTATTTGAAAAAATGTATACAACAGATGTTAGGATCATTTAATGACCTATTGAGGTCAAGTATTTTTTAAAATGTAAAAGATATGTATGTGTTAATAACATAGAGGGTGACCAAACTCATCTCCATAGTCGAATGTGACCCACGGCAGTCCTGCAGGAGGTTTCTGAGGCTGTAAAGTTCAGCAGAAGCACAGTCAGCTTTCTCTTGTGCTGATGCGGGCAGGTTCAAACCATCTCTTTTCTGGTTAAACTCAACACATAACTTATTTGAACTATAATTCCTTCTAGCTAGTAATGCTTTTGTAAGCTTGTTGAGAGTATAAACTACATCTCTATATTCTATAGAGATTGGCAAACATTTTTGGTAAAGGGCAACGTAGTAAATATTTTAGGCTTCATGTGCCATGGGATCTGTTTTACCTACTTAATTCCACTGTAGCATAAAAATCACCGAGACTGTATGCAAATGAATACGCATGCTATATTTTTTTTTAGCATGGCTATTTTCTTACAAAATTTCTGTTCAAAACCAAGTAGCAGATGACACTTAGTCTATCTAGAATATGGACCACCATTCCAGAACACTGCCCATAGGGTTACTATGAGTTGTGCTCGACTTAAAGGCAATCAACAACATACAGAAATGACAAATGGACTTAATTATCTTGGTTATATAAGGTAAAACATCAAACAAAGCAGAAGTAAATTCAAGTATTTGTGTGGTCAAGGGTACTTTAGCTGGGAAAAAAAGTCACTAATACTAGTTCTCTTAAATGAAAACTGAGGTTTAACTATTTTGGTCAAAAATTATGCTAATAATTTAAAGGACAAATATACCTGTTTGATGGGCTCTGCAATTAAACACCCAACTACTTTCTTTTCATCAGATATAAAAAGTAAAGTCTTGGTTTTGTTTGGACATCCGGAAATAACTTGATGAAATCCCAATTCATTATCAACAAGTTCTTGGACATCTTCTACCTAATGACATTAAACAACAACATGTGAATTTGTTTTTTAAAAAGTACAAATAAACAAACACACACCCACGTAAATATCATTTTGGCAAGAGGACTTTAAGATCAATTTTAAAGATTATTTCCAGCATAAATAAATTCAGACTCCTGGGAAACAGAAGTAGGAATGGCTGCTATAGTTTAAATTCGTCTTTCAAGGTGACTAAAACCCCAATCTAAGAAATAGAAACATTGCCAACATAAGAAGCTCTAAAGTACTACATTCTCAACAGTGAAAAAGTTTAGTATATTTTTAGCAAATAGGTTAGTAAAAAATAAACTACAGAGACTTCAGTCTCTCCAACTTAACATTGCTGTATTTGTCCTACAACTCTAAGTAGTTTCATATAAAATGCTATAATAGTTATCCTTAGATATACAATATTTGAGTTATAAAGATACTTTTACATGTCAGCATATGTTGATCTCTTGGTGATCTGGGGGAAAAAGCCCAAGGTTTAAAGAGGTAATGTTCCGCACCTTTCTGATAGCATAATTTGGATCATGTGGCAGGACCATCAAAATTTTTCCATCCCAAAACTCAGCTACTACACGTTCTTTCTTCCAGCCCTGCCAAAGGGGTGGGGAACAAATAAAAACAGTAGCTTAAATTGTGAAGAAAGAAAGAAAGAGAATAGGATATTAAATAACTTGAGCTGTATAGAAGAAAAAGCTGAGCAAAGACTGATATAAAAAAATAATTCAGTCCAGCTAAAGGAAGGTGGCACATTTCAAATCTATCAGAAGATGGGAAATCTCCTCCGTACAACTTACTGCTTCTGAAAACTTTTTGGAGAGTCAGCTATGGGTTGGTCCTGACTTGATGGCACAAAACAACGGAAGGTGAGAAGGTAAATAAAAGATGGCTGAAATAAAGTGCCTGCTCTCAAGGAGCTGGTATCTTATAGGTATACAAGTACATAATCTATAATCAAAAAAGGAAAAGTCATGTAAGAGTACAGGCATGCAGAAAAAAAAATGGTATGCATAGGGAAGAGGTAAGATAAGCAGAGTTAAGTACAACTTGATAAATTTATTTGGAAGGGTAATGAGTACCCATATATAGTTTCAGGGAAGGGAACTGATGCCTCGATGGAAAGACAAAGAGGGTAGAATGGAAAATACTTTACATTAGATACATATCTGCACTTTGTGAATTTGAACCATGTGAAAGTATTGCCTTATCAAAGCCAAATTTAAGTCCTAAAAACAGATAGGGAAAGGATACCTGCAATACAAAATTAATACACAAAATATACACAGATTACTATAAATCAGTAATGTTTCCATCAATTAAAAGAAATCAACCCAATATATGTAGTTCCCATGCCTAATAAAAGCTCTTGATTTGCTTTAAGGGCCAAAGCTTACAGTTAAAGCTAGAATTCCCCATGAGATGAGGTGAGTTGAAGTCAGATTATGAAGCCTTTGTTGGTGACAATAAGGAGTTTGGATTTTGTTTTAAATGTAATAGGAGCAGATGGTGGAATTTTACTTATACCTTAGACTTGACCATGTATGAAGATATTAAATTACAATACATATCATCTCTTGCACTCTTATGCATACAGAATCATGTTGGACCTATATTTTAATAAAGTATCTACAAGATACCAGTAAGGAGGCTCATTTCATAGACTAGGAGAAAAAAACAACAACATTTGAGTAATAAGTACAATCATAAAGCTAATGATGTTGTTGTTGTTAAGTGCCATTGAGTCACAGGCAACTCATAGCAACCCTATGAACGAAAGTACTGGAAACCTCCTGTATAACTTTCGTCCTTTCTCCAGGTACATAGGGTTTCTAGAGGCAAGCTATTGTGGAAGTGCATGCCACTCCTGCTTCCAAACTTGTTTTAATCAGGGAACTTTTCTTATTAGAAAGATGCTTCACAAAGGGGTGGGACTCCTACCTTTCAAGAAGCAAAAGCTAGGCACAGTGATAGAAAGGGCTGTTTTGTGTTGTCTTTTTTTTTTTTAAAAAAACCAAAACAAAAGACACACACAAAACCACAACTGTATTTAAAAATCAAAATTAAAGTAGGGTGAGGAAATCTCCAGTCTTTGAAGCTTTCATCTTGACTGCTAGATCTGTCAATTTTAACAGAAATCAATCTTTAAAAGTTTTACTTTTAGAACAAACTGAAAGTCTATCTTTTGACTTACTGTATATTTGATTCCCTCCAGAAATCTGTGGTGATACTGAATATGCTGCACTCCATCTTCGGGATTGGAAGCACTATAGATCATGCCACAAGACTTACACATAGTGGCCCCAAAATTTTTCTGACCTGCATCCTGTAATTGGGAAGAAGAAAAAGACCATCTAAACACATCACAAATACTGCTATATCAAGGCCACATAAATGATTAATTGAAATGCCAATTTTGTCATTTTCTTTTTTGCTTGCTCAAATAAAATATTAAATGGATGTCTTTCTCAAGCTCCTCTAAAATAAAGTGGACTGGGAATTGAGATTTAAATATTAAATAAATGGATAAAAGAAACAAACGTTTCTTTAAATGGATGTTGTAATATCAAAATTCTTTAGTTTGACTTAACAGTTCTAATAAAGAATAAAACTATAACAATTACACCCAAGATGAATAACACATCTTTATAAATTTTTTAAAATTTTAATTGATACTTTATTGTAAGTTTTAAAGAACTTAATTTTCCATTGATTTATTGTTGTACATTTTCCTCCCTGCCCCCTTCCCCTCAGTTAATTTTTTCTTTAGAAAAAAAGTTCTTTCATTGTCATACAGGCCCCCTCAAAACCAATTTTCTATGCAGCTTTTATTCTGGACTCTTGGCACACCAATACCTAATCATATATTCCTTTTACACAGTTCTCTCCCTTGTCCGTTTCAATTTATCCCCTCTTTTCTTAGTTTCCCCCCAACTCCCCTATCAGTTCTGTTTTACAACAGTGGCACTATGTAGTATTTGTCTTGTGACTAAGATATTTCACTCAGCATAATGTCCTCCAGGGTCACCCATTTTGTATAATATTTCATGAGTTCCTTGTTTTTCAATGCAGTATAGTATTCCATTGTGTCAATATGCCACAGATTCTCTATCCATTTGTTTGTTGATGGGCAATTGGGTTGTTTCCAACTCTTTGCTATTGTGAACAAAGCCACAATAAACATGAGTGTGCATATATCTGTTTGGATGGCGGTTATGGTGTCTTTAGGCTATATTCCCATTAGTGGAATTGCTGGGTCAAATGGTATTTCTATTTGCAACTTTTTGAGAGAGCACCATACAGCCTTCCATAGTAGTTGCACCATTTTACACTCCCACCAACAGTTCCAGTTTCTCTGCAACCTCACCAGCATTTGTTGTTTGATAAATTTCTTATATAAGACCTAAAAAGCCTTATATAAAAAAAGTGGGATAAAAATTAGGAATTCTATACTCAACAGCAACAGTAATACTCAGTATTATGTCAAAAGATATATCTTGAAGAACCAGAGCGCTTCTTGGAGGCAAGGATGGTAAAGCTTCATCTCACATATTTCAGACATGTTGCTAGAAAGGACATCAGGCTTGGAAAGGTGGCTAAGAATTGATGGTTCAAATCCATCCAAAGGCTGACTCAGTGTAGGAAGGCAATCTGCCCCTACAAGGTTACAGCTTTGAGTACATTATAGAGCAGTACTACTCTGTACACAAGGGGTTATCACAAGTCAAAGTGGATTCAACAGTGGCTAATAACATCACCATTATAGAATATTCTTTGGTTAAATGGCTAAAAATATTAAAATCCTTTGCACCAAGAATTGGTAAAAAATAGATAGATAATAAAAGTTCAGGAAAAGTATAGATAAGTTTGTGATTAACATATTCACTAATGGTTGAAGCTATGGCCAGTAATTCCCATTCTATTTAAAAATTACTGCTCTTAAAAAAAAATACTGCTCACTGGTATCAAAAATACCAGGTTCTAAACAATAATAAAAGGTCATATGAATATTTTTCTTTAAAGAGTGAGATAGTAAACATCCATTTTTTGTGGGCCCTAAGCACTTTATAGCATGTTCTTATTCCTCCTCTTTCAACCTTTTGAAAAAGTAAAAACATTTGTATCTCACAAATTATAGGTTAAAATCGGTCCACAGCTATAACATGCCAAGCCTAGGTCAAAAACAATACAGTTGTTCTCACTAAATATTTTGTTGATCTAATGCATTTGAGCTATGGTGCTGGAGAAGAGTATTGAATATACCATGGACTGCTAGAACAAATAGATTTGTCTTGGAGAAGGTGAAACCAGGCTGCTTCTTGGAGACAAAGACCCTGAAGCTTTGTCTGACATACTTTGGACATGTTACATGGGACCAGTCCCTGGAGAGGGACATCATGTTTGGGAGGGAGGAGGGACAGCACAGGAGAGGAAGACCCTCAATAAGATGGGTTGATTCAGTGACTGGGGTAATGAGAGTAGGTGTGTCAGAGACAATAAGGTCGGGACAGCATAGAGCAGAGTTTAGGGCACTTGTACATAGGGTTGCTATGGTAGCAAGCAACTAGATGGCACATAACAATCCTTATATAGAAAGAAAACATTCATTAGCATTCTATTAAAATACAAGAATTGTTCAACACTATTAAAGTCTACTGAATAACCAACTTTAAATATTAACAGAGCTGACATTTACAAAACTCAATGTCTACAAGCCATGCTAACAATGTCTAGAAAACATGTAAGAATTTAAGTTCTATGTTTGGGAGGAACAAACAGAATTTTAATTTACTCACAATGATGAACTGGTCTTTTATTTCTTTATTTGTATCTCTGTTACTTTTCACTGTGCTTGTTTGTTTCAAGTTATTAGACATGATGGATTCCACAGAAGTTTGCTCTTCAGAGAGAGATCTTGAAACAGAAAGTTAAGAAAATGTATATATATGTATTTTACTGTGATTTGAAAGTTTACGAAGTTGATTGGTGTTTTTCATGGAACCTTTCATAGATATTTTGTTTTATAACAATTAAAATATCAACAATGCAACTATAATTTCTCCAATTTATATAATAATTTTAAAAATTTTCAGAATTAGATGAAACTAAAAGCAGAGCATCTCGCAACTGTTAGTGACTTGCATGTGACAAATTTTTTTCTCCACTGTGCCACCCACTGCAGTACCTGCAGCCCATGAGCAAGGAGGCCAAACAATGGTTTGAGATAAGGATGGCACAGAACTGGTAAAATAGAAGACCCATAACAAAAGAGGAAGATCTTCAACTAGATGGACTGATACAATGAGTGCACAAACAAAGGGCTCATACACAAAAGCAATTGTAAAGAGTGCAGGACAGGACAGTGTTTCATTCTACATGGATCCCACAATTTCATGGCATCAAACAATGACAAAACACTGCCACCACCACCACCACCACCACCACCCCCAGTCTTGGCTTTGAATTGAATAGCAATCTAGCTGTGATTTAAAGTAGTACTAAACTACTGTAAGTTACTTAATTCTCTGGTTAGAACTTCTGGTTAGAACAGTCTATCATGGGGTTGGAAGAACTAATTAAATATTAATTATTACTGCTATCATATACCTTTCTCATAGCTATCAAGTCAGAACTGACACATAGCTGACCTTCCACTGGGTTTCTGAGTGTGTAAATCACAGAGGAGATTGTCCTCGGAACTGCTGGTGAATTTGAACTGCCAGAAAGGCGTGGTCTTTGGGTAACAGTACAACTCCTTATGGACTATGCCACCAAAGGTCCATTATCATCCCAGAGAAGGCAATGCTGTCTACCAAGTCTATATTATATTGTATTGTCATGGACTTTAATTTTGGTTGTGCCATTCATTAGCTGTGTAAGTGGGTTGCAGAAATTATTTAATATGTCTTTTCCGGCCAGTCTTTGTTACTTTCATCACATGGCTGAAAAGAACTATGTGAATGTTATCCATTAAGAAGACTAGATAGTTTGTTAATATAGATAAAAGGAAAATCCCACTGACTGAGAATTTGCTAATAAGGTGTGCAGGATCTAAGGGAGCTCTGGTGGCCTACTGGATAAGGAGCTGGACTGCCAACCCACACATTCACCAGCTGCTCTGCAGGAGAAAGATGGGCAATTTCCTCCCTGCAATTTACAGCCTCTGAAAGCCTGCTGGAGGGTCAGCTATGAGTTGGTTCCAACCTGACAGCACAAGACAACAGAATGCTAATGTGGGGATTGATCAGTTTTATCATCCTGCCAGTTTTAAATTGAGCTGGCTCACAGATGAAAAACAGGAATCCCACTATCATCAATGAAGAATCAGAAACTGCAACATATACTTTGGACATCAATTTCCTGTACAGACCAGAGACAGATAACTAACACTAGCGAGAAGGTGAAAGCGTAGCATGGCAGCAGTGGTAGTGGTAGCAGTAGAGGCGATGGAGAACCAGAGATAAACCCAGTGCAGCCAGAGCTAAGTGTCTCTGGGCCTAGGCTTTTTGGCAGAATAGGGGTGTCATGTACTTAGTGAGCTAAAAGAAGGTTCTAACACTTGCCTGAGCAGGACAAAGGCTAAGGCCACACTACCAAAGTTCATAGAGAGTCCTGCTTACCTTAGAGTATGGCTGAAAAGAGGTTTTCCTGATCAAAGAATTTGTACCAAGTGTTCCCAGGATTATAACCTGTTACTTAACCTAATAAGCCCCATAATCATGAGTATTGTCTGTGAGTTTTTTTTGGCCATTGTCAATTCTCTACTGGGCTCAACAAGTCAATGATCCATTGAGCCCAGGAGAGAAGTGAGTGGTTTTGGAGGAAAGGTTGGTGGCGATAGAAGGTATGAAGTGTAGAGGGCATGTCTGACCTCATGGGAGCCAGCGTTACGTTGTTGGTGGGGATTCCTTCCCCTTCTGAAGGTAGTGATGACTAGACACTGCCTCCTCTATGCCCATCATATTGCTTTTACAGTAACCTTGGCTAATTTACATCTGAAAATATAGGCTTGTGAGGATTCACTCACTCACTGCTGCTGCGTCAGAACTAACTCATAGCTGACTGTCCAGCAGGTTTTGTGAGGCGTTAAAGCGCATGGGAAGGGATTGCTCATCTTTCTCCTGCAGAGCTACTCACAGGTGGATTTCAACCGCCAGGGGCTCTGCTTTTGTGCTAGCAGCACAACGCTCCTATCAACTATGCCACCAAGGTTCTCTGCTGTGAGGAGTAAGTGAGAGAAAATCAATAAAAACAACAGATTATGTGCTAGGCACTGTAAAATAATTTTAGCAACTATTATTACTTATTAGCTTGCCTCCGGAAACCCTATGTACCTGGAGAGAGGATGAAAGGCACCCAAGCGTCGAAGGACTCTCTTTCATAGGGTCACTATGAGTCGCCTGCGACTCGACAGCACTTAGCAACAATAATATCAACATAGAGATAGAGATCAGCTGGCCCAGTGGACAGAAAGCGATGCTACCAAGCCAAAGATGGGTGACTTTTAATCCGCGGCCCTCGGGCCTGTCTTTCATTGTTTTTGTTCAGACATTCCTCTAGGTCATATAGCCCTGGTGTACAAGGTACCGTACTGCATCACTTGTGGTTGCTGTGAGGCTGAACACTGTGACACTGATGTGTCAAATGGGTTAATGGCTGGTTACCCAATGCAGACACAGAGTGGGGTGGAGTTCCCCGATTAAAACAGGCTTGGAAGGAGGAGTGGCGTCCACTTCCATAATAGCTTGCCTCCGGAAACCTATGAACCTGGAGAGTGGATGAAAGGCACTCAAGCACTGAGGACTTTCCTTCATAGGGTTGCTATGAGTTGCCTGCGACTCAACGGCACTTAACAACATTATTACTTATTAAGTCCACAAAGGTTGCTCCCTGATAAGTTTTTATGAAAGAATCTGATTTCAACTCTTATTCTAAATAGTCCCTTGGCAAAGCAAAAAAACCCCTCAAGAATGAGAGAGAAGACTCACATATTTAAAAAGTTTCTTAAGTTATTTAAGGTTGATCAAGTATTAATATTTAAGATGCAGGGTGAAAAGGATGTAAAAATTATTCAAATTTATTGTGGACATTAAAAAAAGAACAATTCACAATTCCTACCTTTTCGTATTGACTGAAGATGCACTGAAAATAGGATAGACAATGGACTCGGGAGAAGCTGGTGGGAGAAAATGCCAATAATTTGTATTATAAAATAAACTTAGAGTTTTAAAACATAAGATTTTAAAGGTTAATAGCAAAATATCTTGTTCCATTTTAAGACTTAAAAAAACTACAGTAATACCAGCAGCCAAGAAGGAAATCAAAAGACGAATTGTATTGGGAAAGTCTGTTGTCAGAGACCTCTCCAGAGTACTGAAGAGCAACGATGTCAGTCTGGAGACTAAGGTGCATCCGATCCAGGCCATCATCTTTGCAATTATGTACTATCCATCAGAAAGCTGTACAATGAGTAGGGTTGATGGAAGGAGAATTGATGCTTTTGAGCTGTGGTGCTGGAGAAGAGTGTTGAATATAACATGGACTGCAAGGAGAACAAACAGGCCTGTCCTAGAGAGGGTGAAGCTAGGCTGCTCCTTGGAGTCAAGGATTCTGAAGCTTCGTCTGACATACTTGGGGCATGCTGCAAGGAGGGACTGGTCCTTCGAGAGGAACATCATGTTTGGGAGAGTGGAGGGACAGCACAGGAGAGGAAAATTTTCGATGAGATGGATTGACTAAGGGACTGCAGTAGTGGGGATAGGTGTGTCAGAGATGATAAGGTTGCCCAGGATAGAGGAGGGTTCAGAGCTGTTGTACATAGGGTTGCTATGAATCACAAGTGACTTGACGGCTGATAACAATGACAAAGCAGATTAATGGAACCTGGCAAAAAATGATATACTTAGTTCAATACGTTATTTAAAATGTAAAAACAACTTACTGATTGGGAGAACTATTTGGGAACCACACATCCAGTAAGAGTATAATACCCAATTTATATAAGATATTTCTACAAGTTAAAAACAAAAAGGATCAACTATTCAAAAGCTTAGTAAAGAATCTGATCAGACATTTGACTAAAGAGGATATCCAAGTGACTTGCAAGCACATGAACAGAGACGCTCATTTCATTTCATTACCAAATGAAACCCACTATCATTGAGTCAATTTCAACTCACAGCAATCCTGTAGGATAAAAAGTAGAACTGCTCCACAGGGTTTTTAAGGTCTTAACTCTTGACAGAGGCTGACTGCCACATCTTTCTCTTACAGAGCAGCTTTAGTGTTTGATATTTTGGATAATAGCTAGAAGCTTAACCACTCTTCTACCAGGGTGCCTTCATCAGCCATTAAATGAAAAGACTCATGGCCGTCAAGTTAGAAGTGACTCCTAGCTGACCTTCTAGAGTGTTTTCAGAGCTGTAAATGCATGGGAGGAGATTGTCCATCTTCCTCTTAAGGAGTCACTAGTGGATTTGAACTGCCAGACAGGGACCACCTTTGGGTTAGCTGCACTACTCCCTCGAGACTATACCACCTGAGATCCTTCCAGAGATGCAAATGAAAACTACAGTCAGACACCATCTTATATGTGTTAGATTGGTAATGATTTAAAATAATGTTGGGGAGATTGTGCAGAAACTGAATTGCAATTCACTGCTAGTACGCCTACTGTAGAAAACAGTTTGGTGGTTCCTCAAAAAGCTGAACACAAGGGGAGTTCTGGTGGCCTAGTGACAAGAAGCTGTGCTACAATCCTAAAGGCGCTTGGTTTAAACCCACCAGATGCTA
>NW_006399788.1:15358902-15368115 GCF_000299155.1 Elephantulus edwardii | reverse complement strand
AACAACAACAATAATATACACTCAGAAAGAAAAGACTTCAAACAGAAACCTGAACAGAAATGTGCAGTGCAGTACTTTTCACAGTAACCAAATGGCAGAAACAACTGATATGTCAATCAACAGGTACATGAATAAACAAACTATAGTAATATATACAGTGGAATATTATTCAGCCATAAAGAGAAATAAGTCTAGATGCTTGCTACAACATGGGTGAACCTTGAAAAATACCATCATTTTGAACAAAATTAACCCATTGCAGTTAATTTGATTCCAATTACAGAGACTATAGAATATGGCAGGACTGCCTGATAGGGTTTCTAAGACTGTAAATATTCATAGGAGCAGAGGGCTTCATTTTCCCTCCTTGAAGGGCTGGTGACCTGGAATCACTATCTTTCAGTTTGTAGGCTTCACCACTATGCTGCTACTGGGGGGCCTTTGAGTGAAATTAGTTGTTGCAAATGGACAAATACTGTATGATGTAAATGACATGAAATAAGTATATATATAACCACTGTCAACAAGCTGTTTATTAGTGATTACCAGAGACGGGAAGGAAAGAAAAAAACTACAATAACTGTATTGATAAAAATACAAGTAGCTTAGAAATACATACGTAAATGAAGTCAATTGACTTTTGACTGGCAAAAGTAATTCAACAAAGAACAATCTTTATGGCAAAACAGTGCTGGAATTAGTGGCCCATACACAAAAGCGTAAACTTAGAATTTATACTTTATATAAAAACTTAAAATGGACTGCAGATCAAAAGGTGAGAAAGAAAACTTCTAGAAGGAAATTATCAGCAAAAACCTTTAAAAATCCAAAACATAATACATGAAAAAAGAAATTAAGTTGGACTTCATAAATTTAAAAACTTAAGTTTCATGAAAAACAGAATGAACAGCTAAGCCACAGACTGTGAGACAATATCTACAATCGTATATAATGAAAGACTTGGTTTCAGAATGTATAAAGAACTTTTAAGATTGAAAAATATACAATCTAATTAAAAACAGGAAAAAGATCACTTAAGAAACTACGCAGATGTTTGAAAACAAACACCCCACACCCCCCCGCCCCATGTAAAGATGCACAGCATCCTTAGGAAAATGCAAACTAAAATCACACCGAAAAATGAATGGGAAAAATACAATAAAAAACCCTAAAAACAAAATACCAACACTGGCAACAAATGAGAACAAAAATTCAGAATAGCCAGTGGTATAAAAAAAATAGCACAGTAACTCTGGCCCTTTTTTATGAACTTACACTTATAATAGTGCTCATTAACCAGGCTCTTAAATATTTACTCAAGTAATTTGAAAACTTATGTACACACACACACACACACACACACACACACACACACACGCGCGCGCCTCAAACCCACACATGCAAATTTTTAGGCGACCTCTGGTGGCCCAGTGGTAAAGAGCTGTATTGTCAGCCCAAACGCAGTTAGAATCCATCAGCTGCTCCTAAGGAGAATGAGCAGTCCCCTGTTTAATTTACAGCCTCTGAACACCCAATGGAGGGTCAGTTATCAGGTGGTTTCAGTTCAACATAACAACATGAATGTTTACAGTAGCTTTATTCACAACTGTTAAATACTATAGTCAATGTTCTAAAGAACATGGTTGCAACCATAGAACAATTATTAGCATTTTGTCTCGTTTCATGCAAAGAACTATCTTATGTACTACTTTTCTAAATGCTCTGTTTGACATAAGATAGAAAATACTGCCACAGAGATAAAACACTTACCTTGATACCTATCTATGGACATACACACTGGGGAAAAGGAGACTCAGGAAAAAACAAAAAATACTGCTATTGTACATGGCTTTCTTATTAACACAGTAATAAAGCAGTATTATAAATAACTAAGCTCATCTTCAAGTTTTAAAAATTTCATTGTGAAAAACCACATAAAATATTTGTCATTTTAACCTTTTTAAGCATATAACTTATAGACATTAATTACATTTACTACATTAATAACTATCACCCTATCCATTTCCATACATTTTCAAAGCTCATTTTGAGATGAGTTCTTTTACTTACCTGCCTTGTTGTCAGTGTCCTCTGAAGGCAAACACATATTTTCATCAAGCTGGCACTTCCTTGAAGAAACCACTCTACCTGCTGAATCCTGAAAACCATGAAAAGGCAAAAATGAATCTAAAATTCTCATTTATTTAGTGAATGAAATATTTTTTTTTAAATGAAATCTTAAGAGATCTGCTTCTAAAGGAAAAGATCTAATTTACTATGAAACATCCTCTACTTTTGGAATATTTTTAGGAATACCTTTGTATATGCTAAATATTTTAAGTCTTCAGTCATCATTTGTCATCCATCAAAAATGTTTCTTGCTAAAAATGACAGAATGAAGATTATAGAGCATTACTTTCATAATATTGATGTAAACTATCGCTTAGCAAATTTACTAACTATGGCAGGGAGTTACTGAGTGCTGTCAAGTCAGAACCCACTCATAGCTGATACTCTGGTAGGTTTTCACAAGTTACAGGAGATTGCTCATCCTTCTCTTGCAGACCATTTGGTGGATTTGAACCATGTGCTTTGTGATTGTAGCAGTTTCTTACCACTAGGCCACCAGAGCTCTCTTACTTAAACAATACTGAAATGAAAAATAAGAGTGAAAATGGGGGGGGGGGGGAATTTCCCCAAGTCACTAAAATTGGAAAGGCACAAACTTTAAGGAAAAAAAAATTTTTTTGGAAGTATCTAGAGAAGCTGTTCACTCTCTTTTTTAGGCTCAGTCTCATTGCCATCCAGTCAGAACTGACTCACAGCTGACCTTTCAGGTGATTTCTGAGGCTGTAAATTATTTGGGAAGAGGAGATTCATCTTTTTCCTGAGGAGATGCTGGTGGATTCAGGCTTCCAGAGGCATAACCTTTGGGTTAACAGTGCAACTTTAGACTAGGTTGGAAGGTAGGAAGGTAGGAAAAGTAAAATTTTAGCTTGGGTGAGGGAGACTTCTTGAGTAAAACAAAGCACCTATTCAAAGCCATGTCTAAACAGAGACAGGATAACCATCGGCAGGAATGAATCCTAGCTTAACAAAATCTTTAAGTGAGCAGAGCCAGTTTCAACAATTTCAGGAAAATATAAAGCAGTAAAGGGTGTTGAAAAAAATTTATGCTGTCATTATGTCAAGGATATTATCTTCATTATCATAGATAAGAGGTATATATCCAGGAGAGTTAGATGGCAGAACCCTTCCCTTTTTCGTTGTGTGGACTGATTTTAGCTTAGGTTACACATCTATTTTTTTTTTAATATTGATGTAAATTTTCAATATAAAGTACCCAATTTGAGGAAATTGATAAAATTTATACTCATATGATTATCATCCTTGACATTCAGACATGTTTTCTAAAAACAGAATATGAAGAACACTGTATTTTAAGAAGATATTTGACCAAGGGAAAGAAGCATTTATAGGGAGATTAAAAAAAAATTTTTTACATTGTATAAATTTTTTTTAAAATGTTGGTTCAAAAATAAAGTTGGTTGAAATTTTTTATAACATTATATAAGCTGAATTTGGTCCATATCATCAATTTATAATCTTTGTCATTGTGTTTTGTAATACAGGTGACTATAAGCGGTATTAGAGCACAGCAAAGAATGTGGGGATGGGGGGAGGATTGGACAGGGTTTTGTGCTGTTGGAGATGGGGTCACTGTGAGTTGAAGCCAGATTGATGGCACCTCACAATAGCAGAGGTATGAAGATTTGGAAATGAATTTGAGAGGTGGTGGTAGGAACCAAGTTGACAATTGGTTGGCGTACCATTTTAGTGACTCAGATTGTGATGGGTATAATGCCATCACAGACATGGAACCTCTGAACTGAGAGACAATCCCTTTAAGGTCTGCTGCTTCAATTGCTTGCTGTCCCTAAAATGAAAATAAACTCACTGCCATCAAGTAAATACCAACTCACAGGGACTCTATGTACAATGGATCAAGGTCAACAATACCCATGAGTTACTGAAAACATGCAATGTGGCTAGGGCAGATTGAGCTGAGCATGAAGTGTAAAATAAAAGCAAATTTTGAGGATTTAATATGCAACAAAAAAGTGTTAAGCATCCCACTAACAACTCTTCATATTGATTATATTGGAATGGTAAAGACTCCTAGCGACCCTATGGACAAAAGATCTAAACCCTGTTCTAGAACTATCATTGTTTGTCTAATGTTCAGAGTTTCCAAAGGCATGTTGTTTAGCAAGTGGATGCCAATCCTGTTTCCAAATTAGTATATTAGATATATTGGGTTAAACAATTTTTAGTTTTAAGTTTTTCTTAATATAGTTATAAGGGAGGTCTGGTGGCACAGTGTGCAGTAAGTTGAACTGTAAACACAAAGGCCGTACCTCACATTTGAAATCTAATATGTTATCTGCTTCATCTATTATGTTATCTGCTTCAGAAATGCACTGGAGTTTCAACTTCACTGTAATGACTGACTTATGGCCTACATTTCTATTACAGCTCTGTTTAGGCTAATCTTCATAGGTGAGAAAAAAGGTGACCCTCAATGAAATGGATCAAGATATTGGCTGCAATAGCAAGTGTAAGCACAGCAGATTGTGAGAATGATGCAGGACTGGGCTGGGCTTTGCTCCACTGTATACAAGATGCTCTGAGTTGATGGCATCTAATAACTCTCTAAATTTTCCAGAATAATCTACTACTTTAAGCAATGAGCTGACCCAAATACACTTATACTTGGGAAACTTACTCCATGAATGTTCTTCTACTTTATAAAAACAAAACAAAACAAAACAAAAACCAAACATTGATTACCAAATGTTATTAAGTTTCTCTGGCTTACTCCTAAGGGAATTTAATAAAAATCTATACCTAAATGCCAACAAAATGCCCACAGGCTTCCTTAAGATGAAAAAGGAAGATTTTTGTATTTCACCATTTTTAAATTCTTTACAGTGACTAACCTCTAAATTATTTGGCTTCATAAAAGCAGTCTTCAAGACAGCAATGCAAATTAATTGTATTCAACTATGCTACATAGTTTTACTATATAGTCAACCTAGTTTAAAGGATACTTTAGTAGCCTAGGGAGTATGGAGTTGTGCTACCAACCCAAAGGCCCATAGTTTGAATCCACCAGTGGCTCCAAGGAAGAAAGACAGGCAACTTCCTCCTATGCAGCTTCAGCCTTGGAAAACCCGCTGGAAAGCACATAACAATAACAAGAAGCTTTTAAAGTGACAGGTAGCTTTCTTTACCTTTATTAATTTATCTTCATTTTTACTTCCAGCACCCAGTAGTTCAATGTTCAGTTCTTGTAATACGCACTTGGGCACTTGCCTTGTTTCAGTAGTTTTTCTTTCATGGACAGTCTCTAAAACAGGATCTTCAACCAATTCTGATTTATTATTTCCAGTAGATCCCAGTAATGACTGATTTTCCAAAGATAATTTTCTAAGAGAGGGTTTTTTCCTACTCACAAAAAATGCTGCTCCACCCTGGAGAGTAACTTGTGGTTTTACTTTTTGGCTTAGAACTCTAGGAGCATTCAGATTATTCTCAGCAGAATAACAATTATTTTCTTTATCCACAAGTGGCTTATAAATCACTTTATTTTGCTTGGAATTTTTAGACTTCCTTGATTCAGGCTTGATGCAGTTATAACCTGATTGATTCTTAGCAGTTAAGCTTTTCTGTGGTTTTTTGTTTGTCTTCTTTGAGCAAGGCCGTTTTCTCTGGATTTTTTCTGTCACTTTGGGCAAAGACTTATCTTCACTATTAGTTTTTTGATAACTGGCTCTACTTTCTTTTATCAACTTTCTTTCCAATGGGTTGAGGTACCACTTATCTTTGTTGTAAAATGATACAGTAGAAACAACAGATTTAAATGGCAAATTTTGATTTGCAGATGGCAAACTTTTTTTAACTGTTGGAAATGAGTCAGTATTAAATGAACTTGATGTGAAAAGATCTTGTTGAAAGCTAAGCATCTCTCCTTCGTTTTTATCACTGCTTTGATGAATGTGCTTTTTATTAGCTGGTAGAAATATATTTTCTGTGCGATTCAAGATTAATTCCATTGAGGGAATGTCCGATAAGCTGTAACAAAACAAAACAAAAAAACACCCAAAATCAAGTGCACTGGTAAGTGTCATTATTTTGCCGCAATATTTACTTCAACCTATTTCTAAATAATAAACAACTCTACCTATCTCTGTAGTCACTGTATAAAAAGGAATTGGCAGACACAAAAGAATTTCACTAAACAACATATAAGCAAGAGCCTATGGTGATAAAGGAAGAAGTTCAGGCTGCTTTCAAGGAAATAGCAAAAAAATAAGGCCTCAGTAATAGATGGTATACCAACTGACATATTTCAGCTAACAGATGCTGCCCTGGACGTGCTCACCAAATTGTGCCAAGAGGAGAACAACCACATTTGACCAACTAACTGGAAGAGATCTATTTGTTCCCATCCCAAAGAAGGGTGACCCAACAGAGTGTGGAAACTATAGAACAATATCATTGATTTCACATGCAAGCAAGATTCTACTGAAGATTATCCAAAAACGACTGGAACAGCATATCAACAGAGAACTGCCAGAAGTCCAGGCTGGGTTTAGAAGGGGTCGTGGTACTAGGGATATTGTAGCTAATGTTAGATGGATCTTAGCTGAAAGCAGGGGCTACCAGAGGAATGTATATCTGTGTTTCATTGACTACACAAAGGCGTTTGACTGTGTGGATCATAACAAACTGGCTGACTCTGAGAAGAATGGGAATCCCAGAACACTTGATCGTGCTAATGAGAAACCTATACTTCGACCAAGAAGCAGTTGTCAGAACAGAGCAAGGAAACACTGCATGGTTCAAAATTGGGAAGGGCGTACGTCAGGGATGTGTCCTGTCTCCATACCTTTTCAACCTGTATGCAGAAGAGATTATCGGGAGGCTGGGCTCTATGAGGAGAAATGTGGTGTCAGGATTGGTGGTAGATCTATCAACAATCTGCGTTATGCAGATGACGCAACCCTGCTTGCTGAAACTGAGGAGGACCTGAAATGCTTGCTACAGAGGTTCAAGGACTGCAGCCTTCAGTATCGATTGAAGCTCAATGTTAAAAAGACCAAGATTCTCACCACTGGACCAACTGGCAGCATCAGGATGGATGGTAAGGAGATTGAGATTGTTCACTGCTTTAGTTTGCTTGGCTCCACAGTCAACACTCTTTTGGCACCAGTAGCCAGGAAATTAAAAGACGTATTGCCATGGGAAAGTCTCCTGTTAGGGACCTCTCCAAAGTACTGAAGAGCAATGGTGTTGTCTCTGGAGACTAATAGGTCTTTGTTATCACTTGTTATGCATCAGAGAGTGGGACAATGATAGAAGGAGAATTGATGCCTTTGAGCTGTGGTGTTGGAGAAGAGTGCTGAGGGTGCCATGGACTGCTAGGAAAAGAAACAGATTCATCCTGGAAAGGGTAAAACCGGGTGGCTCCCTGGAGGCAAGGATTCTGAGGCTCTGTCTAACATACTTTGGACATGTTGTAAGGAGGGACCAGTCGTTGGAGAGGGACATCATGCTTGGTAGGGTGGAGGGACAGCACAGGAGGGGAAGGCCCTCTATGAGGTGGATTGATTCAGTGACTGGGGTAATCGGGATGGAGTGTCAGAGACAGTGCGATTGGCACCGGACAGAGCAGAGTTTAGGGCTGTTGTACATAGGGTTGCTATGAGTTGCAAGCGACTCAACGGCACATCATAATCATAACAACCACCACCACCATCTATCTCATATTAAAAACAATACTACATACTCATGGATATTATCTATTAATAGTAAAGTAACAGTCTTTACTCAATAAAGTATCCAATAGCTTTAAAAAGGAAGATTTCAATGCTGTTCATGAAAGCAGTAGTGTTTATAAAGAAGCTTTGATATACATATATATGCTTTAAAATCTATTCCCAAGTGTTGACCATATGCAAGTTATATTCATACTCTTTGTTCAATGGTTACATTAAGTTTACAAGATGACTCATTCTTTGGAATAAAATGATCCTAAGGCTTGTTCTATTGGAAGTAACTTTTAGCTCTGTTATGACATATAAGTACTGAGTATACAGATTCTCTAATATAACAGATAAGAATCTATTGTATACAAAACACTATTTTAAATATTACAAGAGAATGGAAAGGCACTCAAGAACCCAACACCTCAAAACTCATTGCCATCAAGTTGAAACAGACTCATAGCTGGCTCTCTACTGGTTTTCCAAAGCTGTTAATTGCATGAGAGGGGATTGCCACTCTTCTCTCCACAACCTACTGGTGGATTCAAACTGAGCTGGGTTATCAACACAACTTCCTATGGACTATGGCACCTCTTTTAGCTAAAGAAAACAGCTTTTACTGTGGTTTTCTTCAAAAGGGCTAAAAATTCATTAATAAAACGTATAGTACCTTCATATTAAAATATTACTGTAGGAGCAAGAGGTACACCAATGGAATACAAATTTTAAGAGACCGTACTTCTCTTTATAAAGGTTTCTATTCTTAGACTGTAGTAATAGGTCAAGTATCTTGAGGATAGTGAGCATGGCTCAGGATAGGGGAAGGTTTGTTGTTCATCAGGTCGCTATGAGTCATAGTCTACTCAAGGGCACATAATAATAATATTCTTAGGATGAGACTCACCTATCATAATTTAAAGAATGATGCATCCTTTTCCTTGGGGCAAAAGCCTCCATCTTCTTAAATGGACTCCTAAAAGTAATAAAGCAGTTATACTCCAATTTACCAGAGAATATAGAAATTACCATCTCAAAATTATACGTTAAAATTCAAAAGAAAACTGAAAATATTTAAACGCTGGAAAAAATTCCTTAAAGGTTCAAGCAAAAAAGCTTAAAAAAATAATTACTGATGCCCAGATCTTTGGAACAAGACTTCCTCTGGCTAATTTTTCCTCTTTCAAGTAAAAAAAAAAAAAAAAGGAATAGTTAAAGCATGAAGTTAAAAAGAAACATAACCACAACACAGTAGTAAATAAGAATAGGAAACAAAAATAAAAATAATAACATGTTTCAAGCAGAAAAGGGCATTGCCAAGAAGGAAGTTTTTTTAACCCTTATTCAGGGAACAGTTAAAGCATGAAGTTAAAAAGAAACATAACCA
>NW_006399788.1:15327925-15358582 GCF_000299155.1 Elephantulus edwardii | reverse complement strand
GGGGGGGGCAAAAGAGCGAAACATAATCCTCCTCTTAAAAGCTTTGGGCAAGATCTTGTTTTCTTTTAACATAAGGTTACTGAGAAAATTAGCGTGCACGCTCAAGCACAGTTATGTTGCACAAATAAAATTAATTCTTTTCTTCTTCCTTTAGACCAAACATATTTTGCAAAACTAGATATAAAAGCTAAATAAATAGACCAAAGCCTGTGGAAATTAATTAAGAGGTGAGAAACGGAAGGGAGGATTCTTTCAGGGGTGAGAGTATATGAGAGGACTGGCCCTCTTCCTGAATTCTACTATGGGGGAAAAACCCACGAAAACTTTGGCGTCAAAAAGAGGGAAATTCAAAGACCTGGCAGTACAGAGAATCCCTCTGCCGCTCCGTCACGGCTACAGCAGTTTTCTTCCCTTGACATTCAGCTCCTTCGTTCCCAGGAATCTAGCATGCTCCTCATTTTTCCAATCCCCGGCCTCCACAGTGCTTACCTACCTCCTTACAAGCGGCTGACCTCTCGGTCCTCAGTGGAGCCAATCCCTCCAAGAATGTATTCAAATTATTGCGCGCCAGACGAGTCTGAAGCGGCTGAATTCCTATTCGCCGCTTTTCAGCGCTTCCAGGGACTGGCTCCTTGATTGGGCATTCATGAACCCTTGCCTAGCCTATCCGGGAGGCTGTCTTCAAAATTCTCCCGCCCTTGGGAGGCTAACGTCCTCTTCCGCGGAGAAATCACTCCTCCCACAATCCCTTGCGGAAGCGCAAGTCTTCAGTGGTCAGGTATTCGTATTGGCGCATCTTGGGAATTGTAGTTTTAGACAGACTGGCGGCGCCACTTCAGGTTCTATTTTGAGATCACTTGCTGTTAGAAGTTCTTGGTCTTCTACTTTAGATGTTCGACGCATTTATTTTCTATACTTACTTTCACTTTTTTCTTGTTAGCAATTCTTTTGACTTCTAATTGTTTTTTATTTTTCGAGTTAAATTTATAGTCAGGCATTTTCAGATGCTTCAAATGTTCCCTCCCATTCACCACAACAATGTATGAGGTGCAGTACATTATGATTTTTCAGAATGTAAACGGAGGACCTGCAGTGCAATTAATATTTACAGGGAATATGTGAATTGTTTTTGCTTTGTAAAACTGAGTTTCTAAAAGCAATCCTTGATTGTTAGCTATTGGAATTATCTGTGTGTCTCTGAAAACTGCTAAAGTCTTTGCCATATTTTTAGTTAAAAATACATGTAGTTAAGTGATAGGTTCAACTTCATGATCTAGAAAATGAATTAGATCTAGACTAAATACTATGGAAGCTTCCATATATTTCAAGGTCACTGACGTTTAAATCCATTCCAGAACCTGGGATTAATGAATGTTGATATCCTTCAGGGAAAACAACGAGTTAAAAATGAAAGATGCCAGGTTGCTTATGTTGTTGTTAGGTGCCGTCGAGTCACCTGCGACTCATAGCGACCTTATGTACAATAGCCCTAAACTCTATCCTGTGCCAGCCTTATTGTCTCTGACATGCCTACCCCCATTACCCCAGTCACTGAATCAATCCATCTCATGGAGGGTCTTCCTCTCCTGCACTGTCCCTCCACCCTCCCAAGCATGACGTCTCTTTCCCAAGGACTGGTCCCTCCTTGCAACATGTCCAAAGTATGTCAGACGAAGCTTCAGAAACTTTGCCTCCGAGGAGCAGCCTGGTCTCACCCTCTCTAGGATGAACCTATTTGTTCTCCTAGCAGTCCATGGTATATTCAATACTTTTCTCCAGCACCACAGCTCAAAGGCATCAATTCTCTTTCATCATCTTTAGTCATTGTCCAACTTTCTGATGCATAGCAAGCAACTGCAAAGACAATGGCCTGGATCAGGCGCTCCTTAATCTCCAGACTGACATAGTTGCTCTTCAGTACTTTGGATGCTTATGAGGCAGTAATATTAATTAAAATTTTTTAAATATGACTAATTTTGTTTCTGTGTGAATTTGAAGACTAATTAAAAGATCAATTTTGGTTTTAGTTAGAGGCACATTTATGTAGAAAGATTAGTGTCCAAAGAAACGACTTTTCTGGTAGTTGAGTAACAAAATTCAAGAGAAAGCACCTGGTCAAAATAGTAAGTTACCTAAGAGTATTTCAGTATGGATGGTAAAGAGATTGAGATAGTTAATAGTTTTAGTTTGCTTGGCTCCACAGTCCACACTCTTGATACCAGCAGCCAGGAAATTAAGAGAAGAATTGCACTGGGGAAAGTTAACTGTCAGGGACCTCTCCAGAGTACTGAAGAGCAACTACATCAGGCTGGAGACTAAGGTGCACCTGATCTGGGCTACAGTCTTCACAACTGCGTGCTATGCATCAGAGAGCTGGACTATGACTAGGGATGGTAGAAAGAGAATGGATGCCTCTGAGCTGTGGTGCTGGAGAAGAGTGTTGAGTATACCATGAACTGCTAGGAGAACAAACAGGTTTGTCCTGGAGAAGGTGAAGTCAAGGCTGCTCCTTGGAGGGAAGTATTCTGAAGCTTCATCTGACATACTTTGGGCATGTTGCAAGGAGGGACCAGTCCTTGAAAAGGGACATGTTTGGGAGGTTGAAGGGACAGCACAGGAGAGGAAGACCCTCGATGAGATGGATCGATTTAGTGATTGGGGTAGTGGGAGTAGGTATGTCAGAAATAATGAGGTTGGCACAGGATTGAGCAGGGTTTAGAGCTCTTATACATAGGGTCGCTATGAGTTGCAAGCAACTCGAAGGCACATAACAACAAGAACAAGAGGATTTAAATAATGTTACCTTCGAGGCTCATTGTTCTGGTGGCCTAGTAGCAAGAAGCTGCACTGCAATCCCGAAGGCAGTTGGTTCGAGGCCACCAGCGACTGCCGGGGAGACTATCTCCTCCTGGGCGATTCAGCGACTGCCGGGGAGACTATCTCCTCCTGGGCGATTAACTGCCTCTGACAATCCGCTGGAGGGTCAGCTATGGTTTGGTTTTGACACTATGGTACTTAATAAGAGGATCTAGGGAACTACGTTCTTTCTGAAGAAAACTGGCAAATTCTGATTTCCCAAAAATAAAAATTGACTTTCAGAAATTTTACTTCAAACTGCATTTTAGGTGCTTGTTTTTTGATAAATGCTGTCCCTGTAAATTAACAAATTAGACGCCATAACAAAACAAAAAAAAATTAATGATCAGAAAACGAACGTTGTAACAAATTCCTATATTTAACTTAGCTTTCATATTTAACTTAGATAGCTCTTTCATTTTTGTTGTTCGGTGCCTTCCAGTCGTTTTTTGACTCATCGCGAATCCTACATACAAAGCAAAGAAACAAGGCCAGTTTGGCACCAGCTTTATGATCTTTTAACCCATTTTTACAGCCAACGGGTATAGAATCTTACATTTTTTTCCTTTATGATTTTAAAAAAATAACTTTCCCTATTACCAAATGCCCTAGATCCACCTCTCTCTTTACTCCTCAAGATATTTAACGACCCAACAACCAACCGCTTTAACTTTGCCAGGAATAAAGATGGTGCCTACGGACCAGTGTTATGACGCACCCTGACTTCCGCAGGAAGTGGCTGAAGTAATTCCGGGGAAAAGGTGGCTGCCGACTTGCATCCTTAGCTGCACAAGTTGAGCGCTGCTTCTTTGCTCCGGAGTGGCTGCCCCTGCGCCTCGACCATGGTGTTCTACTTCACCAGCAGTAGCGGTGAGTGGGCACCCTGATCTTCCGGGCTCTTGTCCCACAAGTGGGCTCCGAAGCCGATACCTCATCCGGCCTTACTACCCTGATCTGGTCCTGAAGAGTAGGGTTCTCTCTTTTTCGGTGTTGGGTGTCCCCCGCTGGATCAACATTAATGGCCTTTTCTCCTACCCAGGCACATCGTGATCAGAAGTCTTGGGGTGCGGGGATTTGATTCTCCTTTGCTGTCTTTCCATCAGAGGGGTTTTCCCCATTTTTCAGAAGGGCCTCCTGTTGTTCTATGGAACGCGGCAGCTTTGTGGCTCTTGTATGTTCTGCTGATTTTTTGCGGGCTTTATTTTGGTTGTGCCAGTTACAGATCTTCCAAACTCTTGTAAGAAGGTTTTAGGGCTTGAGATTCAACAGGAATGAAAAGACCCTGTTACTCTTATGTGCTGTTGAGGTTGGAACCGATTCTGTTGATCCTCCAGAGACATGAAAATTGCCCAATCTTGCTCCCTTGGCGCGAGCCTGAAGGACTCGAAACACGTGCCTTTGGGTTGGTCGGGCACTGGACCTCTTAAAAAAGAAAGAAAGAAAAAGGTCCTGGAATGTCCATATGTTCTTATATGCCGTTGAGTAGGAACCATTCATAACTGACACTCCAGCGGGTTTTCAGAGGTTATAAATAGCAACGGAGGAGATTGCTCATTTTCTCAGAGCCACTGATGGAGTCCAGCAATGTGCTTTCTGGTTGGCAGCGCACATTCTTGCCACTGGGTCACCAAAGCTCCCTGGAATGGCTGTCTAGCCACTTATTTTACAGGCTTTATGTTCCAGATCTTGAAAGTTGACATATTTTTTTGTCTTGAGCAGATGATCTCATTTTAGTTCCTGAGTAGTTCTCACCTTTGTTTCATTCCTTGCTCATGCGCTTTCTTTCGACTCAACTAACTCCTAGTTAACTCTTAACTCCGTTAATATAGCCCTGCCTTATTTTCCCCCAAGGTAACTGTATCTTAACAAATTCCCTCCTGAATATTTAGACATACTTCTTCTCTATCTCCTTAATGTCCCATGAATACATTTAGCATTACATCTAACACATGATATTAAGTATGTATGTTGGCTTTAAGTTACTTTGAGGGCAGGGATGCAGAATAATAAACTTACCCTCCGTTGGGTTTCTTGGGCTATAAAGCTTAGCAGTCTTAAAGGAGACTGCCCATTTTTCTCCTCTGGCTTTGCGGTTTTCTTTAGTGTGAATGGATCTGGTGCACCAGAGCTCAGAAGGGTAGGAGTAAGATTCATTATCTTGTTTCCTTTTCCTTAGTGCCTAATTGATACTCAGTAGACATTTGCTGGATAAATAAACAATAAATTCTTGTTTAACTAATGGCACTGTCTGTTCAATTTGGTTTTTTCAAGGTGAGATTTAAATGAAACTAGTTCCATGTTTGTGTGGGTTTGAGAAGTGAGGTAGTTTCTCTTTAGAGATGAGAAAATTATGGCCTTGGAAAGCTGTGACTTAAACTTTTCCTTCTACCTTTTCATAGCTTACTTACTATTTTTTCAGTGGATAAACTTAAGACTTACATAAATGATTTTCATGCCTCTGTAAATTTGGCTTTTCTTACCCATATTATTCTGTTTACCAGAAAGAAAATGTATATTAGCCTGAAAAATTGCATACTTTTACCACGTGTGATTTCATCCCTTTTTTGGCCTTGTTTTCCAATAACTAAAGTATCTTTGTTGCTTCTCTGCTCATGGAAGTCTTCCATAACATATTGATAGTTCAATGCCCATACAAGCCCAAGAGTGGAACACAATAGGAAGGACACATAGGTACTAAATGCATTTTATGTTTTTGTTGTTATTCTGTACTGTTGAGTCAGAATCTACCCATAACTGACCCTCCAGGGGGTTTTCAGAGGCCGTAAATCACATAGGAGGAGATTGCCCATCTTTTTACCACAGAGCAGCTGATCGATTCAAACCACTTGCCTTTGGGTTGGCAGCAAAACTCCTTCTCAAGCTAGTTTTATCTCCTTAAAGCTATCCTGAATCCTTATGTGCTAATCATTAACACACATACAGAAAGAGAAACCAAACCAGATGCAGTAGAGCTGAGTCTCTTTCATGGTGTTTTCAGAGTAGCATTGTGTTCTGTAGGGTTTTCAGTAACTGTAACTTTGGGAAGTGGATCATCAGGCCTTTCTTTGGAGACACTTGTGTCTCATCACCAATTTTTCTGATAGTAACTTAGCACTCAACCATTTGTGCCACCTGGAGACTCTCATACACACAGATTTCCTTAATAGAAGAGATGTCCTTCAGCAGAGTTGTGGATCCTGTTGTTCTCTTTTTGATACTAGAAAATCACCAAATGTACATTTTTCCTATTCACAAAAGGAAGCTAGGACTGGTAATTTAAGGAGCTTATTGCTGAAAGTACAGGCATACCTATATTAAAATGGTGAGATTTGTATGTCATAGATTCCTGTTCTCTGCCCTTAAGAATGCCTGTCCTCTGTGCTAGTTCAGTGCTCTGAAGATACAGGTGACTGACTGCACAGCCCAGCCCTGCTCTTGCTTTGTAGATCGAGGGCCCAAACCAAACCCTTTGCTGTCAGTTCCTGACTCTGCAACCCTCCACCAGGTTTCCAAGACTAAATTGTACAGGAAGAGACTATTCATCTTTTGTTTACAGGGTGGCTAGTGGACTCAAACTGCCAACTCTTCAGTTAGCAGTGTAATGAATGAGCCCTTGTGTCATAATAATAAACCTGTTGGGTTGCTAATTGGAAGATAGGTGGTTCAAACCCATAAGCCACCCTGCGGGAGAAAGATAAGGCAGCTTTTGCTCATAAAAATGAATTGACGCAGTAACTGTTAATTCAGTAGTTTAGATCGAATTGAGATCAAACAAATTTAGATGATTAGAAAAACCCAAGGGCCAGCTATAATTTTACCAGGAAACTGTAGACTTTTTGCTGGTGTACGGGTTGAAGATACCCATATTAAAACACACTACCTCAGTATAGCAAATGCCATTGCTAAGATTAACTCTGTGTAGACCTAGTATAGTTTAGTATAATGTTTCCTGGTTCTCACTTTGAATTAGAGTCACTTGGGGACCTTTTAAAAAACACTGCCCATCTTGTCCTCAGTCCTTCAGGGATTTGGATTTAATGGCTCTAAATGAACTGAGGCACAACAAGGTCCTTGGGAAAAGGCATGCTTAGGAAAATAGAGTCAGAAAAGAGAGGAAGACCCTCAATAAGTTGGACTGACACAGTGACTGTAACAATGGCCTTAAGCATAGTAGAAATTGTGAGGATGGGACAGGTTTAAAGTATTGTTATGTCATACATAGGGGTCACTGTGAGTCAGAGTCCCAGGTGGGTGTGGCACAGTGGTTACAGTGCTTAATTTGTTTGTTGTTGTTATGTGCCATTGAGTCTACTGCCTGAAAAGTCAGCACTTTGAATTCACCAAGTACCCTGAGAGGGTGTGGTCATCTGCTCCCGTAGCTTAGGAGACACTATGGATAATCTTGCTGTGTCCTGTAGTGTTGCTCTGAGTTAGAATTCACCTGACAGCACAAGTGAATAATGATGTAAAATGAAAGTTCAAACTCTTAGAAAAATGTCAAAGTCATAGTCCTCTGAATGTAATAGTCCATTTTAATTTGCGGCAGACATGGGATATAGTGAGTATGGGTAAATAACATAAACTAAAATAAAAGTTGAATAGGTATATTGTGAAATACCATCAAGTAGGTTCCAACTCAGGGGTGCTGTGTACAACAAAATGAAAATGCCTGATACTGTACGCTCCTCAGAATGTCCACTTTGCTCAAACCCCTCATTAGAATCACTGTGTCAGCCCGTCTTGATGAGTCATCTTCATTCACCTTCGACTACTCTAAGCATAATAACCTTTTCAAGGATTGACCCCTCTTAATATCCCAAAGTGTGTGAAACAAAGTCATATCATTCTTGCCTCTACCTATTTTAAATGATTGAGGTTTGTGGGTGTTTTGCTTCTCTCTGAATTCTTTTGAGTAATACAAAAGTATATGACTGAACTGTAACTATTCCTGAGAAAGTAAGAAAATAGCTGTTTAAAAAGGTCAGGAATCTGCTTCTGTAAAGGATCACATGTTGTTGTTAGACATTGTTGAGCTGACTCTTAACACCCTATGAACAACACTTCTGAACCCTGCCCTATCCTGTGCCATCCTCATCTCTCTGCTGTATTTGAGCTTATTGTCACAGTCACTATGTCAGTCTATCTCATTGAGGGTCTTTCCTTTACTGACCCTCCACCACTTCAAGCATGATGTCTTTTGCTAAGGAATGGCTCTTTCTAACATGCCCAAAGTAGGTGAGATGAAGTTTCACCATCCCTGTCTTAAGGAGCGCACTGGTTGCACTTTCTCCCAAGACAGGTTTGTTCTTCGACAGTACCCTTCTCCAGCACCACAACTCAAGTCAGGGTGGAGGATTTATGTTTGGGATGTAATCCATATTGAAGCAAGGTTATGACTGTCATCTGTGTAACTAACATATTTTAGGTTCTGTGAGCCTCACTCTCTCCAGCGTATGTATATATTTTGTTCCTCCTCAAAAAAAAAAAAAAAAAAAGGTAAGAACAGTTCACTGGCAATATACATAACAGGTTGGATTTGGCCAATGGACTGTCATTTGCTAACTACTAATCTTGGTTGTTTTTTTGTATTTTAATGAAATAGTTTTTTTTGGTGATGAATTTATATCTAATTGGTGGTTTGTGTTTTTGTTTTGTTTTAGATAATTCATCTGCTTACACCATTTACATGGGAAAAGATAAATATGAAAGTAAGTATTTAAAAAATACTCAATTTTTAAATTCCATCGAGTAAGTGTCGGTGTATTTTCCACACATGGTAAGATGGATGTGAAGGTTTAGTTAACTACATAGATGCGTCATTCTTTGAGAGAGAACCAGGCAGCAATCTATAGGAACTCTACAAACCCAAACTCATTTCTTTAGAGTTGATTCTGATTTACAGTGACCCTGTAGGGTAGAGGAGAACTGCCATGTAGGGTTTCTGAGCTTGTGAATATCTAGGGAAGCTGACTGTGTTTTCATTCAGCCTAAGTGGACCATCTGATGAGTTTAAACTACCAGCCTTTCACTTAGCCAACACTTACTCCACTGTGCTTCCAGGAACTCACTAGGCTCTAGTTCGATCAGATAATATTTAATTGAAGCATCTGTTGCTGACTAAAAACTTTACAAAGAGGTTTTTGTGGTGTCAGTTACGTTAAGGTGCTCAAATATTTTTAACCTGTACTAATGTAGGCCAAACCAACAGCCTCTGTGGTTTGGTCTTTGAAGAGATTTCTTTTTATATATTTTTACCCCTTTTAAGGTTAGTGGAAACATTTTCTACTTTTTTATTTTGTCCTATTTTTTTTATGAGGAGACTGTTGTAAGGAGCTCTGATAGCCTAGTCCATGGAGTGCTGTGCAGCAGCCCCAAAGCCAGGCCTCTCTGGTGGGTGAGCTTCACCAGTAGCTCTGGGGAGGAAAGATGGCAGTCTTCTGTGCAGTTTACAGCCTCGGAAAACCAAGGGAGCCCCAGCCGTAAGTTGGTTCCTACTCGAACACAGAGAGACTATGTCCTCTGCTTTTTATTCTGTCTTATTTTAAAAAGAAAAGCTAGCTTCTGGTGCTCTCTGGTGGCCTAGTGGCAGGAAGCTGCACTGCAATTCCAGAGATGTGAGGTTCGAATCCACCAGATGCTCTGCTGAAGAAGGAGGGACAACCTCCTCCTGTACCAGTCAGATCTGATTTGACGGTACATACATTAAAAAAAAAAAAAAGAAAGAAAGAAAGAAAAGCAAAGCTAGCTTCAACCTGCATAATTTTTTTGACCGGCTGTTGAAGTTGGGAACTCAACTGACATAGTCTATTGATAATTTCATGGTTAACCTAAAGGCTCTAATAGTTGAAATCCACCTGTGTAGTTCCATGAGAGAAAGATGGGCGGAGAGTAAATGTATTGAGGGAGAGCTGAGAACGTTTTATGGAGTGGGTTGAGTTGGGACTCGATTATGGACTCCTTTAGGTGTCTGTGGTAGGTGTTTATTTCTGGGGACATAAATCTACACTCAGGATTTATGGCCACACCCTTCTCCCACCAACCTTTAGTCATTTGGAGCTGTCAGTTTCTTCTAATTTACCTTGTAAATTGAAGAAGGACATTACATTAAAAAAAAAAATTAAAATAGTCGTATTTTTGTTGAGAATATACCCCAGTTGAGCAATTTCTACATAATTGTGTGACATTGGTTACGTGCTCTGAGTTGTGTAACCATTGTCACTCTCCTTTTCTGAGTTAAGATAGCACAGTGGGAGCTGTGCTCTTAACCCAAAGGCACTTCTCTGGTGGTTCAAACCCGCCAGCAGCTCCGAGGGGAGAAATGAGCAATCTCATCCTGTGTGATTTACAAATTTGGAAACCTACTGGAGAGTCAGCTCTAAGTTGGCCTCAACCTGTCAGCAGTGAGTTTTCTAAGTTATTTTACCACCAGAAATTACGTGTTTAAAGCGGTTGTGCTCTCTAGCAGTCTTAACATATCACACCATTTATCTTGACATTTTGGGATTAAAATCAATGAATTTAAATATGATTCACTCACAGAAAAGCTTTCAGTTCTGTTCTATGTAGTAGCCAGCAGGTGTCATCAGGGAGCTAAATGTCTGAATGATGAAAAAAGCCAGAATTAAGTTTTTGGTGTTTGTTGGTTTTTGTTTTTTTTTCCTAGCGTGCAGTTTTTCTGATTTTCTACAATTTAAAAATTGATAGTTTGTGTGGTTTTTAAGTGTGAAATGCAGTTCATGCTTTTAAAACGTTTAGCAAAACCATTTTAACAGATACTAGAGTGAATCAGTTTTCTAACATTTGATTTCTCAGCTCCTCTGACTTGTGTTTTATCTTCATATATAAACCATTTTTTAGTTTTAGACTGGAAGTGTTATAAAAATTGTCAAGTTTGTATTACCCAATTGTTCAGATTCTTTTTATTTTTTCTGAATTTTAAAGCACTAAAGCCTCTCTGAAATAATCTTTCACTCTGCTAAGCAGAGAAGAAAAACAATTATGCCAGTAATTGGTACTTTCCCCCTTCCTAACTTCCTGTAAACCCTGGTGTATTTTCATTGAATGGTTTTTCCCCCTTACCTTTTTGTTGCTTTTTTTTGTATCTCACCATAGATGAAGATTTAATAAAGTATGGCTGGCCTGAAGATATTTGGTAAGTGACTGTTTTAGTTCTGCTTTCTCTTGATGCTCATTTGCTTTCTGAAACTGGAGACTTACTTAACTCCTTGAATCATATAATCAAAACTAGAACTTCATTTTTGTATTTTTGTTTATGATTGTTGAGCCGTGAATAGCTAATTACCCTTCCATTCATTTATAATTACTGTGTAAATCAGAAATGATGTCTCAGCAAAGACCAAAGATTTTCTTTTACCTCGTCTTTAGTCTCCTTGTGACATGTTACTGAGACTGCCTCACTTAGTTTTAGAGCCGCTTCTTGTGTGAATGGCTGAGGGCTTCGTCAGAAGCAGTGTAGACACAGACATCGTTGTGAATGGATTAGATGCTACATTTGACCAGGTCCACATTTAAAGAGAAGATTGATTTCCTTTTGTTATCTTCTGACTCCCTAATCACTTTAGCTGCGTTTTAATCTAGCCTGACTTCACTTTTAAAAATAATTCCTAGAAATGAAGAAATTTTTCATCTCCTTTTGAGATTCTTTGTTGTACTATAAAACTTAGCCCAAAATACCACGGTAACAAAACAAAGCCCTATCCCCATCTTAGAACATCACTGGGGTTTTTCTACTTCTTGGTTCCAGGGTCTTTGAAGTGTGCATGGGCTCCTGGTACTTTCTTTTCCTTTCTTATAATAGTCTCAGACCCAGTATGCTTTCTTTTTCTTTTTTTCAGCATCTACCACCCACTCTACCTTTTGGGATGTTTCTCTCCTGAAGTATTAATTTTGCCCCTAAAGCCAAGAATAATTTCCCCAACTGGCAACACTCCACAAAATGGCATCCCTGAAACGCAACATAAATATTCTGTTTACTTTGATATGATAGTGTCTTAACTTGTTGCTATTATGTGCTGTCGAGTCACCTGTGACTCATATCGACCCTATGCACAATAGCCCTAAACTCTGTGCCGATTTAATTGTCTCTGACACACCTACTCCCATTATCCCAGTCACTGAATCAGTCCATCTCATCGAGGGTCTTCCTCTCTCGTGCTATCTCCCCACCCTCTCAAGCATGATGTCTCCTCCAAGGACTAGCCCCTCCTTGCAGCATGTCCAAAGTATGTCAGACAAAACTTCAGAATCCTTAGCTCCAAGGAGCAGCCTGGTTTCACCCTCTCTAAGACAAACTGGTTCCTTAGCAGTCCATGGTATATTCAAGACTCTTCTCCAGCACCACAGCTCAAAGACATCATTTGTTCTTCTTTCATCCCTAGTCATTGCCCAGCTCTCTGATGCATAGCAAGTGATGGCAAAAACCATGGCCTGTATCAGGTACACCTTAGTCTTTAGATTGACATCATTGCTCTTCAGTACTTTGGAGAAGTCTCTGATATCAGACTTTCCCAGTGCAGTACATCTTTTAATTTCCTGGCTCTTAGTACCAAGAGTGTTGATTGTGGAGCCAAGCAAACTGAAGTGGTTTACAATCTCAGTCTCTTTGATATCCATCACTAATAGATATCAAATACTCTTATGTGTTTACCTGTATTAATACATTAATCTTCACAACTAAGTGCTGATTCTCTCATTTTTCTGATGAGGAAACTAAGGCTAAGGAAAACTGAAGAACTCTTGTTGGGTTGTATCTGGTATCCTCACCAGCTCTGGTCCCGAGCCACAGCTTCCATCTGCCCAGGCTGCAGCTCCAGTGGCGGCAGGTCAGCTCTTGATTCCCTCAGGCCACTTGTGCTCCTCTTTGTGGACCTCCTCTCCAAATGTGGGTCCAAACCTTTTAACTGTCTAGAGTCATTGTTTAGGCTGCCACTTTCCAGAGTAGTATCAAGTATATACTTTTGAGGGAGCTCTTGTGTCCTAGTGGTAAGAAATTGTATAGGCCTTCACCATCCTGAAGGTGTGCACTTTGAATCTACCAGCTGCTCTGTGGGGAAAAGATAGACATTCTGCTCCTGTGCAGTTTACTGCCTCAGAAACGCCACTAAAGGGTCAGCTATGATTCAGTTCCAACTTGATGGTATATAACAATAACAACAACATAGTATTGAACATGTAATGAAACATAACAGAGAAAATAAGTGACTCTCAAGCCATGTGCAGAGACTCTTAAATGTTGCTGCTTCTTGTAACAGCCTCTTCCATTCTAAAGAGGCTGGATCATTTGCCCTATTGGAAATACTCTTCTTTCCTTCTGCCATTGAAACAAGATGCTCCAGAACCTGAGGAATTTCAGACTTTCTTAAAAATAAAAATCTGTGAAACTTCCGGTCAACTTGATTCCTTTGCTGCATGTGTTGTTGGCTTTCTTGGTTAAAACATGCCTAAAAGCTTATGAAGTAAGTGCAAAAGGAAGATGCATGCTGAAAAGAGGGGGGAAGCGCAGAAGGAGCTCAGCTGGCTTAAAAGTATTCTCAAGTAGATGGTGATGTTCTAATGAAAGATGTTCAAGAGATTGCAACTATTGTGGTACCCAGATATTACCAAGAGAAAATGCAGTGTGATACGAATGATGAAAAAGTGAGAAAGATGACATGAAAATGGAAGCTGACATTAAGAGAAACAAAAGAGCCTTCTAGAGCAGCATGGAGCAGTTTGGATGAACCGGAGTCAAAGAAAAAGGCTGAAAGCAAAGAGAGAAAAAGGAAAGGGAAAAAAAAACACATCTAAAGCAGCAAAGGCAGTGGAAGGTTTAGCCTGGTAGACCCTGAAGGACTTTTAAAAAGCACCACATGAGCAGGCACTTGGTTAAAGTGTGTACATGGATTTCAGGTTCTGCTAGATAAGAACTATTTATTTCTGAATCCTAACTGACCTTTGTCTTTGATTTCAAACCCAGCATAGTTCAAGTTTGGTTTGGGAACTTGAATAAAATATTTTCTTTGGTAAATAAAAGCTGTGGTGATACTTTAATTGGTTTTCTCTCTAGTATCCAGGTGTTACTACACATCAAATTTATATCAGCTATTAACCTAACTGTAATTGATAGTTGTTACAATGTGTTGTAATTTGCAAATGTAAAACAAGTGATGTTATGAAAAAATTAACTCAGATTTACATAAAGCAAACAATTTAAAAATAGTATCTTTGTATCTAAGTAGTGCTTATTTGGAATTTGGATTTTGTTATAAAAGCTTTTTATGCATTTAAAAAAAAAATAATCTGTTGTGCTGTAATTCCAGCACAGGGGCCCATCATTTGAACTCAAATATGCCATCAAGAGAGACACTGGTGCTCTGTGTGTCAGATGAGCAGTTTGTAGGACTGACCGCTTCTGTAGTGGGAAGTTGTGCCTTCTGAGCCTCCTATGCTTCCTGAGGACATTGATCCACTTGATTGGTTTACATGTGAAAACTGGAATGTTTGGAAGCCAAAAACCCACCAAAGGAGGAAAATAAAAGTATTTTCCACTAAATAGAGATAGCACAGAGGTAACTATGTCATCAAAGTTGGGAAACTTAGACTTGAAAAAACAGGACAGTCCCATCAGGTTCTGCCTTTGGTTCATTTCACTGTATGTTCTCAGTTTATGGACTAGGTGGGAATATGGTTAAATATTCAACTGCTGACTAGAAGAGTGGCAGGCAAGGGAGCTCTGGTGGCCTAGTGGCAAGAAGCTGCACTGTAATCCTAGAGGTGCACGGTTTGAATCCACCAGATGCTCTGCTGGAGAAGGAAGGACAGTCTCCTCCTGTACCAGTCAGATTCAGTTTGATGGTACACACACACACACACACACACACACATTTAAGAAGAGTGGCAGTCAGAGGTACAGTGGGAGAAACACCTGGTGCTAGCTTCTGAAAGTCAAGTCTTGAAAACTCTTAGGGAACAGTTCTTCTGTGTAACACATGGAGTCTCCATGAGTGAAGACTGACTGAACAGCAAACAGTTTGAGCCAGGATTTTATGTTCTCAATACCTAGCATGGTAGGTATTGGCATATATTGACTTGGCATGTAGTAGTTCACTTGCTAAATGGCTAGACCACTGCCTGTGTGGAAATGACCTTAAGGGATATTTTCTCATAGTAATTGTTTTCTGGCTATCTCCATTTCACGTACTTCTTCTATCATCCCTCCCTCACCCCCATCTGAAGTATTTTAACTTGTCCTGAAAACTCAGTGTCTTGGACTTGTAGAATGATGTTGATTAAATTTGTGCCTACAGATTCCTAGATGTGCATTTTTTTTTATACTCTTTAAAATACTCAGGAAGCTGTGATGGCACAGTGGTTAAGAGCTTGGCTGTTAGGTAAGAGGTCAGGAGTTTGGATCCACTAATCTCTCTCTGAGAGAAGGATGTGACATTCTTTTTTTAAAAAAAAAGTTTAATTTTGTGTGTGTGTGTGTGTGTGTGTGTGTGTGTGTACCCCATCAAAATGGATCTGACTGGTACAGGAAGAGATTGCACCTCCTTCTCCAGGAGAGCATCTGGTGGATTTGAACCGCGTACCTCTGGAATTGCAGTGCAGCTTCCTGCCATTAGGCCACCAGAGCTTCCAGCATTCTGCTTCTTAAAGATTATGAGCCTTGGAAACCCTAAAGGGCATTTCAGTTTTGCCTTACAAGGTCTTTATGAGTCAGAATTGACAATGTGTTTGGCTTTTTTATATAAAAGTCTTGAGATTACTTAAAGTTGTCAAAAGTGATTAGATTTTACTTTTAGTAAAATTCTAGCTCTCTTAAAATCCAGAAGAGCCATGGCAGTTAGGAACAGCCCTAACGCATGAAGACCAGTTCTCGTTTGTCTACTGGCTATTCTGGAAACATATCTGGGAATGCTAAGGATGTTTCAGGAATTTATCTACCTTCTAGGGGAGACTTTGGAATTTTATCTCTGAAATTTTAGAGGTAAATTAGATAAATTTTCCCAGAATTTTCCCTAGAAAACCTCCGGTGCCTGTTTTAAGCCAGGTGTATTCCTAGAATTAAGAGGTTGGAATGAAATGCACCTTTAAATGAAGGAATTTATTAGTAGTGTGCTCAGCTCCCCAAGGAGACCAGAACGTATGGTTCAGGGAATGTGAGAAGCTGCTAACCAGGAGGTTAGCAGGTGAAGCCCATCGGCCTGTCTGCAGGAGAAAGATGGATAGCTTCCTACGTAAAGATTTACAGCCCAGGAAACCAAACGGAGGACCACCGTGAGTCAGAACCAACTCAAGGACAGTGAGTAATATTTCCATAGACTTCCCTTTAAGGAATGAGATGACCCAGCTTCAAGGGGCCTGCGTTTCTGAATCCTCAATTTATGTTCATTGGCTGACATTTCTAATCTGTGCACCCAGTTAAAGGTAATTGTGATAAGCAGAAAGAAGAAGATAAAATGAGCTGAGGATACAAGGGAATTAGGAAAATCTTTGAGTAGCTTTATTTTGTTTTTTTCAGTAGCATTTTTGCATGTTGTCCAAGCCCAGGGGCCATGCTAATCTTCCCTGTATCATTCCAGTTTTAATATATGTGCTGCCCAAGCGAACATGCAGTAGCCTTTTTGAAGGTTGTTATTTAATATGTTAGAATTGAAGCTGATTAAACCCAAGCCCATTGCTGTCAAGTGGATTCCATTTCTCCCTCAAGTTTCGGAGCTGTAAGGCAGTGGACTGCTTTATCTTTCTTGTGATGAGCAGGCAGGCTAGTAGTCTTGAACTGCCAGCGTTTTGGTTAGCAGCTCAGCGTGTAATGTACAATGCTGCCAGGTTTCCTTTAAAGCTGATTGTTGTTGTTACGTGGTGTTGAGTCGAGTGCGACCCATTGTGACACTTTGAACAACAGATCTGAACCCTGTCCTGTGCCCATTACAGCAGTCACTGTCACTCTCTCTGGTTGAGGGTCTTCCTCTCCTTTGCCGACCCTCTGCAAAGTTGTCTGACTAGTAGTGGGATATTTGTTTCCCCCTGAAATCCTAGAATGGTCTTCCCTTGTATTCAGCTCAAGCCCCTTAATTCTATTCATCTCCTTATTTTTTGTAGTTGAAATACATATTGGAATAAATTCTGAATTTCTTCATTATTAACATAAACTTACTGTCCCCTAAGGTTCCTGTCTATTTTTAAAAGTTGATATTACCTGTTTGATCCCATGTGAATAATTTTTCTTTTTTTTTAATTATTTTGTGTGTGTGTACCGTCAGATCACATCTTACTGGTACAGGAGGAAATTGTCCCTCCTTTTCCAGCAGAATATCTGGTGCATTTGAACCATGTACCTCTGGGATTGCAGTGCAACTTCTTGCCACTAGGCCACCAGAGCTCCCTGTGAATATTTCTTAAAAGAGCACAATGTTCATGGGAGACCTATGTTACTATTTAAGCTAAACTAAGGCCATTTCAAGATCTATTCTGAAATACAGTGCTTTGAGTGTTAGGACACTATTTGCATGCAAGGAGGACCTGTTAATACAAATATTTCAATATACACATCAAGAACTAAAGCCAAAGAGGAGGTAATTGAAGATTTCTCCCAACTTCTGCAGTCTGAAACTGATCAAGCATGCAGTCAAGATTCATTAATAATAATTGATAACTGGAATGCAAAGATTGGAAACAAAGGACTGGTAGTCAGAAATTAGATATGATAACAGAAGTAACCCTGGAGATCAAATTACCAAGTTTTGTACAATTAATGATCTGCTCAATGCAAATACCTTTTAAAAAAACCCACAAATAGTAGTTATACACATGAACCTCACCTGATGGACACACAGGAATCAGATTGACTAAAGGTACTTTATGATTCCATAGTCAGCACCTGGTCTAATGGAACGACTTGATATTAAGCTTCTCTATCAATTTCCTTACATTGATGTAGTCAACCTGATTCTTCCCTGAGAACAGCAGTTGAGTCCATAAGAATTTGAATTTTTTTTACTGCATTCCCTCTTTTTTACTAGGATTCCTCTGTGGAATCTCAAATGAGTATTTTCAGTCATAATAACCAGGCACCATCCAGCTTTTCTGGTCTAATGGCAAATGAAGCGGTTTTTCATGGAGGCAAGTAGTTCCACATTTTCCTCCTATTTGTAACTCGCTTCTCTTTGTTGTTCCCGAAGAATAGAGACCAATTGTCTATTGGATGGCCATTTTAATGGTTTTTAGTATTTTTTCTCCATGATTTTTAAGACCCCATCCTAAAGAAGGGTGACCCAACAGAGTGTGGAAACTATAGAACAATATCATTAATTTCACATGCAAGCAAGATTCTACTGAAGATTATCCAAAAACGACTGGAACAGCACATCAGCAGAGAACTACCAGAAGTCCAGGCTGGGTTTAGAAGGGGTCATGGTACTAGGGATATTGTAGCTAATGTTAGATGGATCTTAGTTGAAAGCAGGAGATACCAGAGGAATGTATATCTGTGTTTCATTGACTACACAAAGGCATTTGACTGTGTGGATCATAACAAACTGGCTGACTCTGAAAAGAATGGGAATCCCAGAACACTTGATCGTGCTAATGAGAAACCTATACTTGGACCAAGAAGCAGTCGTCAGAACAGAGCAAGGAAACACTGCATAGTTCAAAATTGGGAAGGGTGTACACCAGGGATGTGTCCTGTCTCCATACCTTTTCAACCTGTATGCAGAACAGATTATCCGGGAGGCTGGGCTTTATGAGGAGAAATGTGGAATCAAGATTGGTGGACGATCTATGAACAACCTGCGTTATGTAGATGACACAACCTGCTTGCTGAAACTGAAGAGGACCTGAAGCGCTTGCTGCAGAGGGTCAAGGACTGCAGCCTCTAATATGGATTGAGGCTCAATGTCAAGAAGACAAAGATTCTTACCACTGGACCAATTGGCAGCATCAGGATGGATGATGAAGAGATTGAGATTGTTCACTGCTTTAGTTTGCTTGGCTCCACAGTCAACACTCTTGGCACCAGTAGCCAAGAAATTAAAAGACGTATTTCCGTGGCAAAGTCTGTTGTTAGGGACCTCTCCAAAGTACTGAAGAGCAGTGGTGTCTCTTTGGAGACTAAGGTGCGTCTGATACAGGCCATGGTCTTTGTGATCACTTGTTATGCATCAGAGAGTTGAACAGTGACTAAGGAGGATAGAAGGAGAATTGATGCCTTTGAACTTTGGTGCTGGAGAAGAGTATTGAGGGTACCATGGACTACTAGGAAAACAAACAGATTAATCCAGGTTAAACCGGGCAGCTCCTTGCAGGCAAGGATTCTAAGGCTCCGTCTAACATACTTTGGACATGTAAGGAGGGACGGGTCTTTGGAGAGGGACATGCAGGAGAGGAAGGCCCTCTTATGAGGTGGATTGATTCAATGACTGGGGTAATTGGGATGGGTGTATCAGAGACAGTGCTATTGGCACAGGACAGAGAAGAGTTTAGGGCTGTTGTATATAGGGTTGCTATGAGTCACAAGTGACTCAATGGTACGTAACAACAATGACAACATACACTACTAAATAAACTGGGTGGTAAATAGGACAAAGACATTGCTAGGCCACTTAAACTGGGTTGTCTCACAAAACCAAGAATCTTGAGCCTCCAAACCAGAAAACCGAATCTGATGACATATTTGGCTGTATATAAATAATCTCAGCAACTACCCTTTTTTTTTAGTGGTGGTGTGAACGTACCTGTCTTAAAACTTCTTCTGGTTAAACTTTTTACAGGTGTACAGCTTCTGACAGCAGAGAAATTAACTGTACATTTCTGCCCTTACTCAACATTATAGTTCTATCACTATCCTTCTGTCTTTTGACGAAATATTCTGTAAGAGATCTTTAAGAAAAATCAGAATACAATCATAAGAATGTAGGAAAGAGTTCTTTTAAATAGTACATTGGTTTCAAACAAGTAAATGGAAAGTTAAAGTTCAGTTTGGTTAATAGTAGGGTATTTCCGCTGTGAAATAATTTATAGTTTTGTCAAAAAACCCAACAACATTACCAACTGTTTTCTGGGTAGAAAATACCAAGCTGAGCATGATAAACTCTGGAGATCCTTTACAAGAGAATGCAAATGAATAAAGGAAAATGTACCACTTGGAGAAAAAGAAATCTTATGTCTTTTTCATTGGTAATTGGTAGTTATTAAGACTGTTACATGCCGTCGAGTCCTAACAACCCTATGCACAGTGGATTTGTCCTTCACCCTACCCTGTGCCATCCTCCTTATCTCTTCTGTTCTGGAGTACATTGTTACAGTCACTGTGTCGATGCATTGTGTTAAGGATGTTCCTCACCTTTGCTGACCTTGTGATGTCTGTTGCCAAGCACTGGTCCCTCCTAACAACATGCCCAATGTATGAGAGACAAAGTTTCACCATCTCAGCCTTTAGGAAGCATCCTGGTTGCACTTTCTCCAAAACATATTTGTTTGTTCTTTTGGCAGTCCATGGGATGGATATTCAGTACCCTTCTTCAACACTGAAACTTTGAGACATTGAGACTAGAATACAAAGAATTTGCTGTATTAAATGTAAATAGCCAGATGCTGATGCCATGATGCAGATGCTGGTGTCAGCTCAATGGCAACTAATGATAGCAAAAACAGCCTGCATAAGAAGGATATTTATTGAGTTTGGATGACACCGGTATTCCTAAGGAAGAAGAGGCCAGCAGAAAACCTCCTGGGCTTTGGATCACTTTCAAGCAATAAGACTTGTCTTTATGTGAAGTTAAATATTCATCGGAATTGTCCCTCATCTCCCCAACTTGGGCTGCTGCCGCAGATTCCCAGCTGGCTTCCGCGCCCTGTTCTCACATGGCCAGGAGAGATCCTGAATATGGGCCTCCAGTCTGTCTTAATACATATTATTTTTCTTTTCTTTTTTTTTATTAATTCCAGTGAACTTTTACAGAGATTTCGGATTTCCATTCATTCATTGTTGCACTTTTCTCCCTCCTGCCCCCCAGTTCACTCTTCTCTTTGAAAAGTAAAAGAAAAATTCCTTCATTGGTATACAATCCCCCCATCCCCTCCCCCCCCCAAGTATACTCCACTCTGCAACCTTCATTCCGGACTCTTATGATAATCATAATGCGCAGATATTAACACGGCACAGGAGCATGAAAGGAAACTTGAGGCATTTCTTGTTTCTTAAACTTTTATTATCGTCCATGCATGCCTTTAAATCCATTGCATGCAGTGTTTCTGTCGTATTAAATTGTGTGTGTGAAATCACGCATCTTTAGAATATGCCAAAAGTCAAGTTCTCCTTGCCTAGGCATAAGTAAATTCTTGTTCAAGTGGTATAATGCCAACTAAGCTGACTCCAGCCAATCATAATGTTTTTTTGTGCTAAGAGGCCATGAGTATCCGGTGGGTTGGAATCCAATTCTTCCCTTTAGCAATGTGCTCTCCTCAGTATCTAGCGTCACGTTAAGCACACCTCACCCTTTCTTTCCCACACTGCTGTGAAGTCGATTCCAACTTAACAGTGACTCCTCTATTAAGATTATCCCAGGCTATAAACCTTTACCAGAGGAGATTGCCCGTCTTTCTCCCAAGGAGCAGCTGGTGGATTCAAACTACTGACCTTTTGGTTAGCAGCTCAACATGTAACACATTATACCACAGGAGTGAGTTGTTCTTAAAAAAGAAAACCATTTTCAGAGTGTCTTTCTTTAGTGTGTGTGTTGTTTTTAGTTTTTTAATTTTTCTACTAGTTTATTTACAAGTGTCTTTTAAGCACATAGCTGTCACATTTCTCTAGAACGAGCAATGACTATAATTTCTTCTTAAGTTATATTTAAACCTTGTCCTTATTTAAAAAAAAAGGATATTTAACACGTTGCCGCAAGTGATGACTATAGCTGTCCTGCACATTTTAATTAATGAAAAAAGGAACATCATTGGTATGAAGTGTACTAATGCATTTATTTGTTATTCAGTAATACAGCAAAAAAAAAAAAGTATTTCTAAGCCCGGTCGTCAATTTAAAAGTGTGCAGCAACGTGTTAATAGTTTTAACCTTCATATAGACTCACACTGTCCACACGTTGTACTGTATGTAATTGTGTGACTATTTTGACTTCTAAGAAATACATTAGTACTTAGAAAAGGTCTCGAGAAATAAATAATGGAATGTAATGGTGTCTCCTCAGGGTTTTACTGAAAATTCTTATGCATGTAAAGGGTAAGGACTGAAAAAAGAGATATGACATAATCACATGACAGCCACATAGCTCTGATTCTCAGACTCCCTGGGAGAAAGAGAGAAATACAACTTCATTTGGTAAATTTTCCCCCGCTAGTTTATTTACAAAATTCTAATATAAATTCTTTCCATTTCCCTCAACCCCTACCCATCAAATTGTACAACCTGATGATTAATCCCCTCTTCCCCCTGTACATCCACATCCCTCTGCTTCCAGCCTCTCCCACTGCTCCTGGATCCTTATACTCATTCTACAATAACGGTCTTATACAATATTTATTCTTGTGGGACTGATTTCGTTCACACAGCATAATGCTCTCCAGTCTCTCCCAAGTTAGGTAATAATTTACAAAGTTATTGTTCCTGCGTGCTTCATAGAATTCTGTTGTGTGAATATACCACAATTTCTCAATCCATTCGTTTGTTGTTGGACATCTGGGCTGTTTCCATGCAAATCAAAACCACAATGAGGTACCATTTTGCTCCAGTAAGAGTGACAAAATTTAACAGCAGCAAGTAATAGATGTTGGAGAGGATGTGGCAAGAAAGGAACTATATACGTTGTTGGTGGGATTGTAAAATGGTGCAACCATTCTGGAAGGCAGATCGGCACTTCCTCAAAAACCTGAACATAGAAATTCCATATGACCCAGCTATTCCACTTCTTGGAATATACCCTGAGAATATGAGAACTGAGGCACAAGCTGAGATTTGTACACCAATATTCATAACAGCATTATTCATCATTTGGTAATTTTTTTTTTTTTTAAATTTTTTTTTTTTCTTCATTTGGTAAATTTTAATATAATCTTCGTAACCTACAATATGTACTGGTAGGGTGGAGGGACAGTGCAGGAGGGGAAGACTCTCTATGAGGTGGATTGATTCAGTGACTGGGGTAATCGGGATGGGTGTGTCAGAGGCAGTGTGATTGGCACAGGCTAGAGTGGGGTTTAGGGCTGTTGTACATAGGGTCGCTATGAGTCGCAAACGACTTGATGGCACATAACAACAACAACCTACAATATTTGATAAGATGAAAAGAGATATAAGAATATAAAATTTCAGTAAATGGATGGATCAGGAACCTTAAAGAAAGGTAAATTTTGGCTATGTGGTGGAAGGCATTCTGGAGAATTTTAGGGTCATTTGCACGTTCTCCCAGGAGACATACCAGTGTCATCAGAAGAACACTGGATGAATTGTTGGTTTCATCCATTTTATGATGTGTCCTGCTTGGTGCCTTTAGCCCTGGCTTAACTCTTCAAATTCTTCTAATACTTAGCATTCCCTTGATGTTCTTTTGCCATCATTTGAACCCTTATACTTTCCTCTGAACTCCTGCCATCTTGAGTATTGGTACAATTGTGTCATTGGTTCTGCAAATTCCCAGGCTTGCAACATTGAATCTGACTTCTTTCATTCTCCCTATTACTATTTCAATTTTTTTGTCTTTTTATCTCTTAAGTCTTATGCTCATTCAGAGAACAACCAGCCAAACACCTGGGAAGCCTTTGATTATGATTACAGATAGTCCTTGTTCCCTTTGTGTCCTTTCTCAGAATATCTCACGTTTAATGACTCTACTGCTCATTTAAAGATTTAGTCATAAATAGCTTCATGATATAACATAAACATGCAAATTGAAAGCTTACACCTTGAAGTCAGAGACTATATCTTATACTACTCATGGTCTTTAGTAGAGAGCCCTGGTAGTGCATTGTGTGTTGGTCTGCTAACCAGATTGTCAGTGGTTTGAATCTACTAGCTGCTTGCTCTACAGGAGAAAGATGGTCAATTTACAGCCTGCACATCCCAGTGGAGAGTCGACCATCAGTTGGAATCAATTTCATGGCAGTGGGTTTGGTTTTTGATAATAAGTGCCTGTTACTTGAGTGATGTCCAGGGAATAATTTTTGGTTGGATTGCTTTAAATGCAAGTGCTCTGAAGAGATGCTTATCTTGTACCCCTTGCTAAAAGTGGTTTTCATTCCTTATAGGTTTCATGTGGACAAACTCTCTTCGGCTCATGTGTACCTTCGATTACATAAGGTAACTGGGTTTAAACATAGAGTCATAATTTTTTTTCTTTAGTTATGAACATCATATGTTTTTCTTTGTTTTACACTTAAATTACTTATATTAATAAATAACGTGCAAATGAAGAGATGTCCTCTTGACTGAGAGAGATTCAGAGTGGTTTCTGGGATTTGGAAAGGAGAAACGGTACAGATGTTCTAGCTTTGAAGCACCACTTTTTTTCATTTTTTAAATTTTTTTAATTTCTTTATTTTTCATTTTGAAGCACCACTTTTATCATGCTACTTTGTGTGTGTTATCAATTGCCTGAGGTTCAGTTGGCATTACAGAACTTTCTGTATTCTTTATTGGAGATTGTGTTCTGGTGTTTTTGTGTGGTTTTTTTCCTGAGACTCATGTGACTTTCCAGCTGCACAGAGGCCAGATGTTCCTAGTGAGTGGAGGGTTTATAGGGAGATTTAAAACTTATTTTTTTAAACTACCATATTACGGTCAATCTCCATTTCATCTTGGGACCTCCTTGTTGATGATATAATTTTGTTAAAAAATATAGTTGATCAGTATGTCACTATTTTCAGATTGTCTTGATGGGTTATGTTGAGTTGGTAATATGCCACAGTTTATATGAAAGCTCTTTCATTGGAGTATAGGTTATTTTTTAATAATGAATATCTTTTAAGGGATAATTTTTTTTTCTTTAGAATTTTTGTAATAGTTTTTAGAAATGGGATTCCTGGCTAAAAGTTATAACCATACAGTACCAAAAAAAATTAAAATAAGCAAGTTAACATTACCAGGAATTATTGCTTATTTGCATAAAAGTTTAATTTCAGTTTCTTTTGGAAGCTCATAATGTGCTCAGCTGGGAAAAATATGGTCCTTGAGGATCATATTTGTGCGTGGTTGATCTCTGTAAGAACCAAGTAGATTGGTGGTGTTGTAGTCATTGGAGCCAACCCATAGCTGACCCTTCTGCAGGTTTTCAAAAAGCAGAAATTGCATGGGAAGAGATTGTCCATCTTTCTCCCAAGGAGCCGCTAGTGGATTCAAACCACATTTTGGGTTGATAGTACATCATCTTACCACTTAAGCCACCAGAGCTCCAAGTAGAATCGTACTTTGTTCTTAATAGGTACAGTTAAGAATTGGAGATGTAGTAAAACTAAGAACGTAGGCTGGAGCAAGACTGCTGATTTGTACTCCGACTCTGTTGTTTTCCAGAAGTGTGACTTTGAACAAGTTGTTTAACTTTTATGTCTGTTGCTTCAATTTTAAAAAGAAGCTAACAGTACCTATCTTAACATGTTGTTAAAAAAAATTGCAAATGATTTCCAAATGAGTGTACTTTAAAGACTTAGGAGAATAGGTGTTAGGGAAAAACAGTACCTGGCATGTGTTGTTGTCACTGTTAGGTGCCCTCAAGGGGAAGGTGACTCATAACGACCCTGTGAACAACAGATCTGAACCCTGGCCTATCCTGTGCCATCCTCATCATCTCTGACATGCTTGAGCTCTTGCTGACATTTCTGTGTCATTCTATCTCACTGAGGATCTTCTTCTTTTGCTGACTCTCCACCTTTTCTGAGCATGATGTCCCTTTCCAAAGGATGGCCCCTTCTAACAATGCGCCCAAAGTTTATGAGCTGAAGCTTTGCCATCCTTGCTTGTAAGGCACATGCTAAGAGCTAATTTGTTACATGTTGTTGTTGTTGTTGTTTGGTGCCGTCGAGTTGTAGACGACTCATAGCGACCCTATGAACGAACAGCCTGAGCACTGTTCGTACATAGAGTTTCCGGAGGCAAGCCATTTCCGAAGTGGATGCCGCTCCTGTTTCCAGGCTTGTTTTAGTTGGGAAGCTCCAGCCAACACTGTCCACCATGGGCACCCATTACCACGATTGGCACACCACTTTGTTACATAGAGCTGAATATAACCCAAACCTTGAAGATGATGAACATGTATTAGTGTTCTTTTCTTCCTTAATTTGGAAAACTCACAGAAAGATCTCACTTAGAGTATTTTCTCTCTACGATCTATTGTTGAGAATTTATGCAAGATATATACAGACTCAACAGTTTGTCCATGTATGACTCATGTCATTAATTACATACCTCAAATTATATAACTATTCTCACCTCATTTTTAAGCTGTTCCTCCCAATTAACATAAACTCACTACCATCCTAAAGTTACTGTCTGATTCAGTCTCATGTTTTTAGTTATAAAAAGGCAACATGCTCAACAGACCATTTTTTTTTTGAGGTTGTTAACAATACAAGCTTGTTCAGCTCCACAATCAACACTCTTGGCACCAAAAGTCAGAAAATCAAACGACAAATTGCACTGGGAAAATGTGCTGTCAGGGACTTCTCCAGAGTACTGAAATGCAGTGATGTCAGTCTGGAGACTAAGGTGCTCCTGATCCAGGCCATGGTCTTCGCAATTACTTGCTGTGCTTCAGAAAGCTGGACAGTGACTAAAGATGTTAGAAGAAAAATTGATGCCTTTGAGTTGTGGTGCTGGAGAAAAGTATTGAACATACCATGCACTTCCAAGAGAACTAACAAGTCTGTTCTGGAGAGGGTGAAACCAAGCTGCTCCTTGGAGACAAGGTTTTGAGACTCTCTCCCACATATTTTGGGCATGTAGCCAGGAAGGGCTGGTCCTTGGAGAAGGACATCATGCTTGAAAGGGTGGAGGGACAGTGCAAGAGAGGAAGCCCCTGGATGAGATGGATTGATATAGTAACTGGGGTAATGGGAGTAAGTGTGTTGGAGTCAGTGAGACTGGCTCAGGACAGGGCAGGCTCCAGAGCTGTACATAGAGTCGCTAGGGATGACAGGTGACTTTATGTCTGGCACATAACAGCAACAACAACTAGTTAAGGTAAATCACTATTAGATTTGAAGACGGCTTCCTTCAGAGGATAGTTTTAATTTAGGTGTTAAATATAAATATATCTCAAGTCAGTAGTTTCTTTTTTAATTATTATTCATTTTAATGAAAATTTACAGTGACTTTGTATTTCCATTCATTCATTGTTGCACTTTTCTCCCCACTCCCACCCCCTGTACACTCTTTGAAAAGTAAAAGAAAAATTCATTGTTTTACCAACCCTCCCCCAGGTCTACTCCACTATGCAGCCTTCAGTCTGGACTCTTGTCATGACAATAATACCTAATCACATATCCCTTTTAAACACTTCTCTCCCTCATCTGTTCCAATGCAGTATTCATTATTTATCCCATCTTTCTCAGTCTCCCCCCAACCCCGATGTCAGTCCTGTTTTACAACAGTGGCACTATGCAGTATTTGTCCTTTTGTGACTGAGATATTTCACTCAGCATAATGTCCTCCAGGCTCACCCATTTTGAATAATATTGCATGAGTTCTTTGTTTTTCAGTGCAGCGTAGTAGTCCATTGTGTGAATATACCACAGCTTCTCTATCCATTCGTTTGTTGATGGGCACTTGGTTGTTTCCAGCTCCTTGCTATTGTGAACAAAGCCGCAATAAACATGGGTGTGCATAAGGCAATAGTTTCTAATGTGCCTGTATCCTTCATGGCCCCAGGAAGTCCACAGTGCATGAAGTAATTAGAGATTCTGTGTTTCTCACCTTTTGATCAGTATTATTTTATAAAGTCTTTGATCAGAATGTTCAGTTGTGGTAGCTAGGCACTATCTGGTTTTTCTGGTTTCATGGCAAAGAAAACAGTTGTTCTTGAAGGTAACTAGCTACACATTCAATATTCTATTCCAGACTTTCTTCTCTTCTTGTTGAATAGAGACCAATTATTGTACCTTGAATGGCTGCTTATAAATTTTAATACCCCAAGTACCACATAACAAACTGGGAAAATAAGACAAAAACACTAGGCATGTTATTTGGCCATTTAATTGGAATGGCCCGTGAAGCCATGATTAAATCTCCAAACCAAGGAATAAAGTCCTATGAGAAAATTGATCCTACTTAAGTACTTAATAACTACTTTTTTTTGTTGTTGTATGTAAATGTCAGACAACTTTTGGCATTTCACGTTTCTCTAAGTGTACAATTTGTTGACAGCAGTTCCGATAATGGTCTATGCAACATTGGCTTAATTAATAGTATCTTTTTATAATGTAGAATGCTGAAAGCCCACTGTCTGGATTCTGGCTTTTACATTTTTATAGTCTCCTTAGAACTTTTACTCAAAACTCGCTTACCCTCTTTATGTTTAGTGCTAAGCTGTGTATATTGTTATGCTCATATTTTGTGTGCTGTTGAGTCACTTCCAATTCATAGCAACCCTGGGAGACAGGTTGTAATCTTGACAGACAGGTCTTCATGTGCTTTTTCTCAGAGTCTATGGTGAATTTGAGCCACTGACCCTTTAATTAGCAGCAAAGCACATAACCATGGTTCCGTGAGGTGTTCCCCCAGTCCACTATGCAGCTCTTATTCTGGACTCTTGGCATGCACATAATACCTAATCATATATTTTTTTAAAACAGTTCTCTCCCTCCTCTGTTTCAATGCAGTGTACGTCTGTTTCCCTCAACCCTCATGTCAGTCCTGTTTTATAACAGTGGCCTATCATCCTTTCTTCGGAAGGTTTCTCTTTAAGGGATTCAGGCTGAAGAAAGATAACCTTCCAAACGTTTAGAACTTTATAACTTTAAAAAAAATGTTCTTCAGCTAAGATGACTTCCAGGTGTCAAAAAGAATTGTCAGATTAGGGCTTCTATTGTCAAATCATCTTTTCCCACAAGCTTACATGAAATAATGCAGAAGGAAGAGAACAAAAATTACTCAGACCTAATTTTGTAGTTCTGGTGGCCAAGTGGCAAAAAAGCTACACTGCAATCCCTAAGGCTATGGTTTGAGACCACAGGGTGCTCTACAGAAGAAGGATGGGCAGTCTCCTCCTGTGGTTAACTGCCTCTGAAAACCAGCTGGAGGGTCAGCTTTGGGTTGGTTCCGACTCTACAACAACAACAACTAATGGAAGGTCAACTGTGGGTCAGTTCCAACTCGATGGTGCACTATTATTACTATTAAAGGGAGCTGTGGTGACCTACTGGTAAGGACCAGTACTGCCAGAGGCACATGGATCTAATCTACAAGCTGCTCTGTAGTTGGAAGATGGACAGTCTGCTCCCATGAGAATTACACCCTCTGAAAACCTACGGGGGGAGGATCTGACTTGAGGGCACATGACAGCAGTTACTATGGGGGAAGCTCTGGCGGCATACTACATAGGAAGCTGTACTGATAACCCAGAAGCTACGCCTCTGGTAGTTGGAATCCACCAGCAGCTCTGTGGGAGAAAGAGGAGCATACTTCTGTCCTGCACTTTACAGCCTCAAAAACCATTGAAGGGTCAGCTTTGAGTCAGCCCCAACATAATAGCAGTGAGGTTTTTTAAAAACTACTATTAATGTTTTGTCATTGACTGCCCCCTCTAGATCCTGCTTTTTTTCCTGCTCAAAGAGTTTTAATTTTTTTCTTCTTCTTACTGCCTTTACCTTTACATAGTTTAAGCAAACATTTTCTTGATGGACATGCTTTTGTTGTTAGATGCCTTTGAGTCGAGTACAACTCATAATGACCCTGAACCCTGCCCTATTCTGTATGATTGTCATTGCCTCTGATGCACTCAAGCCCATTGCTGCAGTCACTGTGTCAGTCTACCTGATTGAAGTGTCTTCTCTCCTTTTCTGTCCCTCCACCTTTCCAAGCATGATGCCCTTCTCTAAGCAATATCATCTCCTGGCAGCATGCCTGAAGTTTGTGAGATGAGGCATGATGGACACAGTAAACTTAATACTATAGTGTTCCTTACATCGGTTGAATGAGCCCTTGCTTTCATTATAATTATTGCCTTCTAAGGCAGCACATGTCCTGTGGGTCTTACACTATCAATCAATAACAAGGACCTTTTGATTCATTGTTTTGTTTCAGGGGGAGAAGATAGAAGATATTCCAAAGGAAGTGCTAATGGACTGTGCACACCTTGTGAAGGCCAACAGTATTCAAGGTCAGTTTTAGACCCGACTACTGTGTGTCTGTCCTGCAGAGGGTGAAACCAAGTTGCTTTTGGAATCAAGCATTTTGAGGCTCCATCTAGCATACTTTGGCCTTATTGTGAGGAGGTACCAGTCCTTGGAGAAGGATATTATGCTTGGAAGGGTAGAGAGACAGCACAGGAGAGAAAGCCCCTGGATGAGATAGATTGACGCAATAACTAGGGTAATGGGGGTAGGTGTGTCAGAGGCAGGACACTGGCTCAGGATAGAGTAGGGTTCAGAGCTGTTGTGCATAGGAGGGAACTGTGGTGGCTAGTAGCAAGAAGCTACGCTGCAATCCCAAAGGTGTGAGTTTTGATGGGAGAAGGATGGGCAGAGCTGTTCATAGGATCCTATAGGAAACAACTAGATGGCACTTAACAACAACACCTGTGTGTCTGAAATGGACTCTTATTTTAGCGTATACATTATTGACTGTCAAATTTCACA
>NW_006399788.1:15281617-15327825 GCF_000299155.1 Elephantulus edwardii | reverse complement strand
CCTTTAAGATGACAGTTTTGGTATAAAACAAGTGGTCATTACTAACTTAAGATGGTCAGTGGATTACAATTGTTTTCACATTTCTGATCTGTTCTTACAGATCTCTGGTGGCTTTGTGGGTAAGGAATGCTGTTATCCCAAGGACATGTAGTTCAAATGCCCCAGCTGCTCTGTGGGAAAAAGATGGGCAGTCTCATCCCATGTAATTTACAGTGTTCTGAAAACCAGCTGGAGTGTCAGCAATGGGTTGGTTCTGTCTTGACACCAGTGAGTTGAGTTGTTGAGCCCATTCCAGACAGGCAGATCTTTCAGCTGAGATTTTTTTTTAAATAGTAGTTTATGTACAAAATTTGAATACATAGTTTTTCAGACCAGATTCTTTCAGTTTCCCTCACCCCCCACTATTAAATTATACAACTCCATGATTAATTCCCCCCCATCCATCCGCTTTCACTCCCCTCCTTGTATCCTCATACTCATTCTATAATAATGATTTTACACAGTATTTGTCCTTATGGGACTGAGTTAGTTCGCTCAGCTTACTGCTCTCCAGTCCCTCCCAAGTTAGGTAATAATCTACAAAATCATTGCTTTTGCGTGCTATGTAGTATTCTATTATATGAATGTACCACAACTTCTCAATCCATTCGATTGTGGTTGGACTGTGGGCTGTTTCCATGTTCTTGGGATGGTGAATAATGCTGCTGTGAACATTGGTGTACAAGTCTCTGTGCCTCAGTTCTCATTTCTGAAATTGTTTTTTAAAAACTCAGTGGCTTTCTCTCCCTTCTCACTTGATTTTTTTTTTTATTCATCTAATTCAATCTCTGAGTTTCCAGTATTTTCGAAAAAATTATGGGAGATTGTGATGGGTTGAGAGAATTCTAGGCAGTGGCCTAAGGGTTATAGGTAGGACCTGCTTAGTGCTTGTTTCTTCCTGCTGTACCAGATTTAATCTGTCAGTCATGAATTAAATGTGTCATGGATTGACTGTGCCCCTTCCATAGAGCATGTATATGATGATACAGTGTGGAAGTAATGTACTGATCTCCCATAATCTGATAAATTAAGCAGTCGTAAGAGAATTTAGGGTAGATTGCAGCACTCTGTCTCATCAAGCCTGTAACACTTTCATCTCAAAGGATGTAAAAGGGAACCTAAGTACCACCCAGGAAGAAGCACCAGGAGTGGAGGCATCAGTTTTGGCCCAGTTCCTTATGTCAAGAAGCTTCCCAACACCATGAAAGGCCAAAACACACGGAGATCTCCAAGGAACATGAGCATGTAAATGCTTAAGGAAGCAAGGAGTTATCTTCCAGAACTGAGAAAAAGCCTTCTCGTGGCGCTGGCACCCTGAATTTGCTCTTCTAGCCTCCTAAATTATGAAGGAGTACAGTTTTGCTTTTTCAAGCCATCCACATGTTATCTCTCTTTTAGCAGCATGAGGTACCTAAGATAGTAAAAGTTGAAAAGGAGGATTATGGGAGTGAGAACTGGTGATGTTCCGCTGAGAACATTTAAGTTTACAGATGAGATTTTAGTTGTTAGGACATAGGGTAGGGGTAAGTGTGATTTGACTTAAAATTGAGGGATAATGCAGAGTGTTAGAAGGTGTGGGTGGGGGTTGTGGGTGCGGCTGGCAGGCACATAGTCAGTTACAGGTACTGGTGTTGGTGATTACAGGGCAGGAGTAGGATACTGTATTCCCTTCACCATCACTTAGACTGCATTTCTTGACTCTAACTTGAGTTTGGTTATAACAAAGGAGGTACCTGACCAAAGAAGTCTTATCTTGTAGAGTCACTCCATGACTCAATAAATGAGACTAGAGAAATTCTGTTTTTTATGACTGGAACAGAATTGTCTCCTATTTCTAGCTAACATCCATCTAAATATCAAGTGCTGCTGTAACAAATGCCTTAAGTGACGGCTTTAACAAACAAATTTATGTCCTCACTGTTTAGGAGGAATTCAGAATACTGGCTCCTGGAGAAGGCTGTCAGCTCTGAAGGAAGGCCCTCGACTTTCCATTTCTGCTTCCTGGTTCATCTCCATGTATCTTAGAAGCTGTCTTACCCATCACCTCTCGGCTTGTTTGTTTATTTTGTATCTTAAAAGAGATTCAGTCAAGATACTCAAAATACACCCCTCAATTAATCCTGCCTCATAAACAGAACAAAGAGGACTCATTCCCAAATGAAGTTTCAGCTACAGGCAGAGCAGTTAGGATTTACAGCACATGTTTTAGAGGAGACATAATTAAATTCCTAACACCTTTAGTTATAGTTAAAACCAGCTTTTGTCCAGTTTCCTTCTTTACTGTAGCTTTTCTCACACGTCCTTGATACCTTCCCATACTCCTGAATAGCAGCTGTAGCTTTGTTAAAAGAGCTCTTTTGATTTGGGGATCGGCCTTTTTTTTTTTTTTAATTTCTCAGTAGTGGTAAAGAAGGCAAGACTCATAACATCAAACTACTTGTTTACTCTCCTCTTCAACTGGTGATAGATACCTGCCTTGATGCTTTCCCTGCAAAATGAGGGGCTAATCCAAGAGTTAATTGCAGGAGGAGAAAGAAGTTATTTGCAGAAGATAATGTTAGAAAGTGAAGAAAATGAACTATGAGATTTGCAAGATGCATTCCATTTGCATTGCTGTATAGTTTCTCTCCTCTGGCTACCGAGGAAATTCAAGTCAGACTTTTTTATTGACATAGTTTATGGTTAGCTTGTTCTGTATTGATCCTAAAATCTCTTGCCTGATTAAATTTTATGAAACTTGTAAGATTTAAGTAACTCTCCTTTGCCTATACAATTTAGTCCAGCTTAAACTAGCATTTAAACTAGCAGATGTCAGACTCCTTTTCCCTTATTTTACAGTCTAGCTAAAGTGAGCATTTGCTGGGTTTGTACCTGGTCCCTTTACTTATGTTGTTCCTGCTGCTCTCAGCTTTATCTTCCTCCTCCTTGGTCACTGCATGACCTGATCTAAGCTAAGGCTCAAGGTTCAGCATAGTAGTTACAATAATAGTTGTGATAACTAACATTGAGTAATATTGACTTTATTATTATTACTGACTTCCTTTATCACCATTATTTTATATTCTCTATTTTCTTTTCCTAGATAAAGAAAGTGGGATTAGAGAGATTGAAATAATTGCCCAAGATTTCATAACTCTGACCTATCCAGTAGAGCCTGCATTTAGTGTCAGATAATCTGACACTATACTGTTTAGTTTTAATTTCTAAACTCTGTTACTAATCTCTTTATGAAGGCTGCTTTTTACTTTGTCTTTGAATGACTTTCCTTTCTGTACTATTTTACTGTCTGTGCTTTATAGTATAATGTGACTGTTTCTCCTTGAAGGGAGCTCTAGTGACTTGGTAGGTAAGGAGTTGCGCTGCCATCCTGAAGGCAGACAGTTTGAATCCACCAGCTGCTCCAAGGGAACAGTATGGGCATTCTGAAAACCTGCTGGAGGGTCAGGGATGGGTTTTGACTTGACAGGTGCATAGCAACAGTTCTATTTGAAGTTATTTTTTAAATTTTATTTCACCTTCTTAAAAGTTTTGGAAGGCAGGGTCAGTTGTCTTATCCCAAATTATGTCTTCTACCAAGCCTTGCACATTGAGATTTTATTAACTTTCTGTTTTGCAAAGAATGTTCAAACCAGAAAAGTTGCAAGAAAAATATCGTGAACTCCTACATACCTTCACTTAGTTTCATCAGTTTTAAATTTTTCTGTATTTGTTTTTCTCTGTATCCCCTCAATCAGGTGGATGGACTTGGTGACTGCTGCAGTAGGCTTTTGTGTGTCCAGAAGTGTGAGAATTGTGCAATATAGAACAGGGTTCAGATCTTTTGTTCATAGTGTTGCTATGAGTTGTACTTGACTCAACAACACCTAACAACTATATAGCCGACATACTTTGAACTAAACCATTTGAAAGAAAACTATGACTCTTCATTTCCTGAGAACAAAGACATTTTCTTAAGCTACTACATTAAAATGGCCACATTGCAATTACACATGGATAAAATACAAGTTTCTTATGTACAGTCCAAACTGATGCTTTGCCAAAGGTCCCTGTATTGTCCTTTTGAAGTATTATTCTAGGACCAAGTGTTCTGTTCATTTGCTGTGTCTCATTAGTCTCCTTTAATCGGGATAACGCTCAGTTTGTCTTTCAAGACTTTAATACTTCGAAAGTGAACAGATGGTGGTAGAAAGCTTCTCAGTTTTGGTTTGTCCGTTTCTTCTTGTCATTTGTTGTGAGTTGAAACCTACCCATTGATGACTCTCAAATGAGTTTTCAGAGGGAACAAATTGCATGGGAGAAAACTGTCCATTCTTCTCCCATGGAGCAGCAGAGGTTCGAACCAATGTGCCTTTGGGATTGCAGTGCAGCTTCTTACCACTAGGCCACCAGAGCTCTCAGAATCCCTGATTTTTGGCAGGAGTACTACATAAGTGAAGTTTGCTGTTTGCTCTCAAAAGACACATACCATTTAGCACCATTTAATCACTCTTAGTGATACTGACTTTAATCCCTTACATAAAGTAATAGAGTAAAAAACTACATAAAGCAGTTTTTCCAGTTTATATAGTGATTAAGTAGCATTAAATTTGGCAGATACATTGCTTTGGACAAGTGACTAAACCATGATCCCGAGTTGCCAGGAGTAGAAATGAGTGGTAATAATGAGGAAAAGGAAGAAGTGAGGAGGATGCCTGTACCTCCTTTCATTCAGAGCATCTCACTTTCAAGTTACTTTTCTGTGTTTTCTTGGGTAGAATGGTTCCACTGGTAAAAGAAGCAATAAACAAAGCCCCTGTCCATTTAGGCAGTTTTGTCATGTTTTAGATGACAAAACCACAGGGACTTTTCCAGAGTGACACAGCTGATTTGTACTAGGGCAGTAATAGAGTCTAGGCCGCCTGCATCCCAGCCCCTGGCTCTTTGTTTTCTATTGATCTTTATTGACCCTATTAACCTTTACCAGGGACTCTGGTGCCATTGTCCTTAGAGAGTTGCACCACCGCTAGCCCCAAGCAAGGCTACACTACACCTCTCTGATGGCTCCTCCCTTGCGATACACAACCTCTCCAAAAACCTGCTGCAAAGTCAGCTAATGACTTGTTAACAATGAAAACCTTTATTGGCTCAAGGCCTCCTTTGAGAATCTGAGAAAACCTATTATCTTTCCCTTTAAAAAATGCTTATAATAACTATGTACACATTCAATTTTAGAAATCTTTCAGAAGTCCCTTTTATAGAAAATCCAAGGACCCCTACATTTTATCATAATACAGACCTCAGCTTTTGAACAAGTTCTGTTTCTGAGTGTGTCTATAAGTCAGAGCAATTAGATACAGTTCATATCTAACATCAGCCAAATATAACATTTACCTTAATATTTCATATATACCCTTTCTTTAATATAATAATGCAGCAATAACAGTAATTTTAGATAAGTGTTGCTAAGTAGCATTCATTTGTTATTATGAACCATTGTATGTGCCTTGAATTTGTAATATAACAGGCTTTATAGGGCTAGGTTCATACCTACAGGTTTTATGTATGCTTATTATTCATAACCCTGGGGATTGCCTGTACTTTTTTTTTTTGAACTTTGTTTAGTATGTAGGTTTTACCATTTGCCCTTGTGGATGAATTTTTAAAAGTTGTTTTATGCTTTGAAACAGTTTGTGGCTTGTTCATGCTGTACCTGCTCCTTTGTTAGGTTGTGGGTAAGGGAAGGCATTGCTCAGTCTCACTCTGCCTGCGTGTTGAAGACAGTCTCTCTTGGCAGGCTGCAAGATGAACAACATTAATGTGGTATATACACCGTGGTCTAACCTGAAGAAAACAGCTGACATGGATGTGGGACAGATAGGCTTTCACAGGCAAAAGGATGTAAGTGTTCTGCACCACTGAAGAAGATGGATTCCTGATGCTGACTTTAGGATCCATCTTCTCTAACACCATTGCCTTTGAGGGCTGAGCATGATGTATGTTTTCTAAAGGGAATTAAGTTGGGTTACTGGCTACTGCGGGAGCACTGGTGGCTTAGGGTTAAGGAGCTGCACTGTCAACCCAAAGCCATGCAGTTCAAATCCACTAGCCGCTTCATGGGAGAAAGATGGACAGTCTCCTCCTCTGCAGTTTACAGCCTCAGAATACCTGCTAGAGGGTCAGCTTTGGGTCAGTTCTGACTCCGTGATACACAGTAAACCACTGGCTCCTGAGCCCCTAGAAAGGTTTCCTTCAGTTCTGGGGATGGCAGAACACATCATGAAGATTCATTGTTTCTTTCGTTTGTCTCCTTCAAAGGTAAAAATTGTGACAGTGGAGAAGAAAGTAAATGAGATACTAAACCGATTAGAAAAGACCAAGATGGAACGGTTCCCAGACCTAGCAGCAGAGAAAGAATGTAGAGACCGGGAAGAGAGGAATGAAAAAAAAGCCCAAATTCAGGAGATGAAAAAGAAAGAAAAAGAAGAAATGAAGAAGAAGAAGGAGATGGATGAACTTAGGTATGTTGGGGTTATAATGTTGACCTGAAGGATTTGTCACTTCTGCTTTTTATCTTTAATTAAAAGCAATAGTGACATATTGGTGTAGCCCAAATCCGTAAATGAAGTAGAAAAATGCACTTTTAAATTGTGGTCGTTAAATGGTTTTTAATTGCTGTTTTCAGGATTTGAAAGTGTGTGAATTAAAATACCCAATTTAAAAATCAGTTATAAATAGTGACAACTTCTATCAGGAGAGCTCTGGCAGTGTAGCTAATTTTTAAATTTTTTTTTTTATCATTTTTTTTCATTATTGAATATTTTCTTCCCCCTCCTCCATTCCACCTCACAATGCACCCCTTGTTCCAGATTGTTACCATACATGTAAGCCTAATCATATATTTCTTTCAGACAGTTCTTCCTTTCATCTGTTCTAATGCAGTGTTCATTATCTATCTACTCTTTTCACATTGTCTCCCCAACACCCCATATCTGTCCTCTGTGTGTGTGTGTGTACATACGTATGTGTACTGTCAAATCAGATCTGACTGGTACAGGAGGAGATTGCCCCTCCTTCTCCAGCAGAGCATCTGGTGGATTTGAACCGCGTACCTCTGGGATTGCAGTATCTGTCCTGTTTTATAACAGTGGTGTTATGCAGTGTTTCTCCTTTTGTGACTGAGATATTTCACTCAGACAATTTTAATAAATTAGCTATAAATTACCATTTACAATTCATTTATATAATTATTCATAATTGATAACTAAAAATAGTTGTAGTTTATAACTAACTTATAATAAATTAGTGGGAATATAAAATTGTCATTGTCTTTGGAATTTGGTTTGTAAATTTCTTCAGGAAAAGAAAAGGTGTTTTAGCAAGTGTTTAACATTGACTATCCCATTGACTTCTACAAGAACAGACAGATGTATTTTGGGGAAAGTGCAGCCAGGCTGCTCTTTGGAGATAAGGATGGTGAAGCTTCACCACACACACTTTGGACATGTTATTAGGAGGAGAGGGGCTGGTCCTTGGAGGACATCATTCTTGGAAAGATGGAGAATCAGTGTAAGAGAGTAGAAGGCCCACAGCTAGATAGATTAACATAGTGACCATGACAGTGGGCTCGAGTGTGTCGGAGATGGTGAAAATAGCACAGGCTAGGGCACGGTTCAGATCCATTGTTCATAAAGTCACTATGAGTTGTAGTCAGCTCGACACCATATGATAACAACATGGATATTTGAATAAAGTTAATGGGATGTTATAGTTATGTACTCAGCTGTTAACAGAAAGGTTGGCACTTTGAACCCACCTTGCAATTCTGGGAGAAAGACTTGGTCTGTTTTTCCAAAGAAGAAACCTCCAAGAAAATGTTGTGGGCAGCTCTTCTCTGTGGCATGGAATCACTGGATGCTGAACTGAGCTTTACAGCAACCGCCAACACCATCACCATTGTCTTGTCTCTAACAGCCAGTGCTGCTGTCAAGGGCCATCAGGTCGCTTCCAACTCAGCGACCGTATGTCCCACATGAAGAAGTGCTGCCCAGTCCCACGCAGTCCTCACTGGCGCTGCTGTCACTGAGCCAATTGTTGCAGTGATTTTGAAAGCTTTTTTCCTATGTTTTGACAGTTTAATGTTAAGTGATGTAGTAAGGCCTACTCTAAAGCATGACATTTAAAAACAATAAATAGTAGTTAGAATGAATTTGGATATGGAAATTATTGCGATCTAGCCATGAGAGTACTGACCATTTTAGTTATTGATGCTGTAACAGATTACCACAGACTTAGTAGCTTGACAACACAAATTTGCTATTGTATAGTAATTTGACACTACCCTCCCTAGGCTGAAATCAGCACATCCTTGGGTTGAGCTGTTCCTTCTGGAGGCTCTGTTTCCTTCCCTTTTCTGGTTTCTAGATGCCACCTCCTTCTTTATTTCTATACCTTTCTCCTGTAGCTGTACCCCTATCATGGCTCCCTCCTTTTCTGCTGTTCAAAAAGTGTTACAAGAGGAGACTGCCCAGTTTTCTCCTGCAGAGCCTCTGGTGGGTTCTACCCTCGAGAGACACAAGGTCTTTGGGTTAGCATGCTGCTGTGGACCACAGCGCTCCTCAAGAATATGTTGGGCTCACCCAGATAATCTTGGATAATAGCACAACTTTAGAATCTTAAACTTAATCATATTTGCAGTGAATAGATTAGGCTCACCCAGATAATCTTAAATAATAGTGCAACTTTAGAATCTTAAACTTAATCATATTTGCAGTGCCTTTTTTTTTTTCTTTTCAGTGCTCTTTTGCACTATATATTTGTATATATTTGTAGGCTTTGGAGACTAGAACAAGGAGATCTTTGGAAATGTCATCTTTCTTCCTATACACTGACTATATAAATATGTAACACCACTCGATGGCGAAGCTTCATCACACACTTTGGACATGTAGCTAGGTGAGGCTGTTCCTGGAAAGGGTCTTCACTTGGAAAGATGGAGGGTTAGCGAAGGAGAGGAAGACCCGCAAAGAGGTGGATTGACACAGTGACCTCAGCATTGGGCTCTAGTGTCTAGGGGAAGATGGTACAGAATAGGGCAAGGTTCAGGTTGGCTCCTCATAGGGTTGCTATGAGTGAGTCGCGCTCATATGGCACCTAACAACAACAACAACAGCATATACTAAGGTGCCCGTAGGGGGTTGTTTCTTTTCTCATTTGAGTGAAAGTTTACAAATCACTGATTTTTCATTTGCCCATTGATACGCAATTTCTTTTGTAGTATTTTTAGACACAACTTGTTTTCTTAGCAATAAAATTTAATTTTTGTTTTATAACAAAGATAATATAATTCATTACAATGTCTGATTAACATTATTGTATATTGCCTTTCCCTTCACTCACTTTATCTATTTTTAACTCCACTCTCCCTCCCTGCCCATCCCTCGTCAACATCCAGGAATGATTCTAGCTGTGTGTAAACCTTTCCATAATAGTGGTCTTGTATAATTGTGCTTTTTTGACTGACTTACGTTATTCATCATAATTTGTTCTAGATTCATCCATGTAGCACAGTATTTTAAACATTTTTGATGACTTTGTAGCTCTCTTGTGTGAATGTACCAGATTCATTAGATATTCTCTCTTTGATAAAACACTTGAGTTGTTTTCAGCTTTTGGCCAATGTAAATAATGCAGCAATAAACATAGATGTCCTCTCTCTCTCTCTCTCTTCCCCCCCCCGCTAAAAATATATGTTACTTCGAGACAGAGTTCTTAGATTTTTTTTCTGTGATTTTCCCTTGAATATTCAAATGGATAACTCCAGAAGAACTCTCTTTTGATTTAGTGCTGCTGTAACAGAAATGCCCCACGTAGATGGCTTTCACAAACAAGAATTTGTTTTCTTAGCGTTTTTAAGGCTGGAAGTTTCAGTTTGGGGCCCTGGCTCTTGAGGGAGGCTCTCTCTAGGAGAGTGCTAGTCTCTCATCATCTTCATATGGAATGGCATTTCCCCCTCTGGGTTTACTCGCATCTGTGCCTAATTTTTATCTCAAAAGTGATTGGCTTAAGACATCTTGCACCTCAATTAATGTTATGACCCCTTTAACATTAAAGAAGAAAACCTGTATTCCCAAATAAGATTATATCCACAGATTCCAACACATATTTGGGGGGCATATACAATTTACTCGTAACACTTGGCTTGTAATGTGCTGTATTATATGTATCATGACAGATTAATACGCTTTTGATTTCTAATTTTTGTAGGAATAAAAATGAAATTGCCCGTGGTCAGTAGTTCACACCCTTTGAGTTATAGTCAGGATCGTATCTATAAACTTTTTGGTGAGATGTGAATAGAACAAAGTACACAGCAAAGCAAACCTGGGACAGCTGGAGTGAGAATGGGAATCAAGATGAGGCTTGTTGTTCAGTGCTGTCGAGGAGACCATGACTCAGCAACCCTGTGAACAGTAGATCTGAACCCTGCCTATCCTGTGTTACCCTCATCCTTTCTGACGTACTCAATCCCACTGGTAAAGTCACTGTGTTAATCCATCTTATTTATGATCTTGCCCTCCACCTTTCTAAGCATGATGTCCTTTTCCAAAGACTAGCCCTCATAGGGTCACTATGAGTCGTAAACGACTCGACAGCACATAACAACAACAACAACAGCCGTTCCTGACAGCATCCTTAAAATATGTCACTATTACACTCTCCTTGTATCTTTTCTGAGACATATTTGTACTATTGGCAGCACATGTGATATTTAGCACTCTCCTCTAACACCACAACTCAAAGGCATTGATTCTTCTTCTGTCTACCTTCTTTATTATCCAACTTTCAGCTGGATAGCAATTGAAAAGATCATGGTTTAAATTAGGTATGCCTTAGTCTTCTGACCTCATAGCTCTTCAGCACTTTGGAGAGGTCCCTGACAGCAAACTTCCGCAGTGTGTAACAGGGCTGTATGGGGACGGCCATATCTGACCTGTACCAACTTCGCAAAGGTGAAATGTTCCTGTCAACAGCATCACCAACAAAAACAAATTCCCATGAGGTCAGACATGTCCCTCATGCTTCCATACCTCTTTCTCTTCATCTCAACACTAATCTTACTGCTTTACTGCATCCAGAATCTGATACAGTAGCTAACAGACAGCACAGAACCTCACTGGGGAAGTCAAAAGTTTACAATCCAGGTTAGTAGCAGAGTATAGTCAGGACAGGTTCTCTATGCTCAAAGGTACTTCAGCCCTGAGCCTTGTGGCTTTAGGCCAGTGTTAACAGAGTTCTCAGTCCTGCCAGTTATGGCTCTTTTCCCCACCCCTAATTCTTCAGTTGTCCAACGCACTAGGGAAAAGGCTCTTAGCTCTAGTTCTTTGTAGGGTCTCAGCCCTACGGTCCACTCTGTCTCGTATTGGGTCCTTGGTCCATTACTTTGACCATAGTGGCTGATGCCATACGTCTAGCTGGTATGAGACTCTCTGGGCCCAGAGAATGTGCTGCCTTCTCATGCTGCTGCTTTGCTGGTGGAGGTCTTCTAATTCTACTGCAGGATCTCCTCAATTTAATAGCTAGACTAGCCAATCCCCTTGTGGATTAGTGAGACTAGCCAATCCCCTTGTACATAGGCTAACACTCTATTATCATATTCCTGCCCATCCACATGACAAAGTAAGTTATTGGATAGAGAAACCATTTGAGCAAGAAACCCTTTACACCACAGAGTCTTTTGATTTCCTGCCTTGTGGTGCCAAGGGGTAGTGATTGTGGATCCATGCAAGCTGAAATCACTGACAATTTCTATTTCTTTCCATCTGTTATATTATTGCCTTTTGGCCCAGAGGGGAAGATTTTTGTTTTCTTGATATTGAGATGCAACTCATATTGAAAACTGCAGTCTTTGATCTTCTTCAGCACGTGTTTCAAGTTCTCACTTGTGGCAGGCAAGGTTGCATGTAGCATTTGCATGATGCAGTCATTGATTGGTTTTTCTCTGATCCTGATGCTATATTCTTCACAAAGTCTAACTTGTTGAATAATTTTTTCAGTATATAGATTGAATAGGTATGAAGAAAGGATACAGCTGTGACGCACACATTTATTGATTTTAAACCATGCACAGTTCCTTCCCTTGCAATGTTGGGACAACAGCTTCTTAGTCTAGGGATAGGTCTTGCATGAGTACGATTAGGTGTTCTGGGATTCCCATTCTTCTTAATGCTAGCCATAATTTGTTATGCTCCACACAATCAAATGCCTTTGCATAGTGTGTAAAACAAGTAAACATCCTTCTTTTATCTCTGCTTTTAGCCAAGGTCCATTTGATACCAGCAGTGATATCCCTGGTGCCAAGGCCTAAATCTAGATTGAATTTCTTGCAATTCTCTCTTGATGTACTGTCTAACCATTTTTGGATAATCTTTAGCAAGATTTTATATGCATTTGCTATTAATTCTAGTGGGATCAAAAGATGCCAGTGCCAGGGAGGAAAATGTGCAACAATGAATGAATGGAAATCCAAGTGCTCTATAAACTTTGATTAAAATCTCAATTAAAAAAAATAGCGGGGGAAGATGCGTGTGTGTTTTCACCTTAGAGATTGTGGAGTCATGGAAGAGTTTTCAGCAAGTAATAGTATCAGGTTTTTGTATCAAGTTTTTGTTTTGGAAGGATCACTGGATTGCATTGCTGCTCTGAGTGAAAGAGGAATCACAAAGGATATAAATAGGCCAGTTAAGCTACAGTGGTTTTCCATGTGACAGAGAATGGTAACTTAGATTATGGTGGTGATGAGAGGGTGGAGAGAAGTGGACCTGTGAGAGGTAATGTCATGGGTGAAAAATGACAGATTGGAGGGAAGAGGCGGGCGCTTAAGCTTCTGTTCTATGAGACTGAGTGGACAGGGATACATTCTTTGAGACAGGGCAAAGAACCAGATGGTTTATGTTAGGATGCAATGTCATGAGTTGGATTTGTATATATTAATTTGAAAATAACTTTGTGATATGCAGAAATAGATCCAGTAGGCAGTTGGTTTAAATGGGTTGAAAGTTAAAGGTCTGATTTAAAGAAAAAATAAATTTACTGACATCTTTATAAGGAATGATTCAAATTCAAGATCCCCCAAAATGAGCATCTTGATAGATTTTATTCTTGAATTGACTTCAAAATACAGCCAGGGTGGAGCTTTTCTGTTCTAACTCCTTCCTTTGTCAACAAGCCTTTCTCTTCCCATTCATGAGCCATGACATAATGACTATTGTCTATTTATGTTTATTTTTAATAGATACCACTTATTCTAGGGGAGCTCTGGTGGTCTAGTGGCAAGAAGCTGCACTGCAATCCAGAGTCAGCCAGTTAGAGTCCACCAGCTGCTCCACAGGGAAAAGATAGGCAGTCTTCTCCCGTGTGATTAACTGCCTGTTAAAACCTGCCGAAGGGTCAGCTATGGGTCGCTTCCGACTCGATGGTACACAACAGCCATATATTCTTACAGAATCCAGTTCATCTCTCTGTCTCCTGACACTCTGTCTCTCACTATGACAGTTCTTCCTTCTAATCTTGGTTTTAAAGTTTTTATAATAAAAGCCCACATAATTTTGTCTCACCAATTCAAGTGTTTTCTTCAAATGATCCAATTTAGAAGCATTGTTGTTAACACCATGAATTCATGCTCTCATTGGGATAGTGCAGTTACTTCTCTTAATTTAGTTACTTCTTTTACCTACTTCCCTATGTGTAAAATGGGATAATATTCTCTGCCTTTGATTGTTGTAGAAATAGCAATAATTTTTATGGGACTTGGCCCAGTGCCTTGAAAGTAAAAGATGCTCAGTAAATGATAAATTTTGTTATCAGCTGGTATCTTTTCCTTTAACTTCCTTTGGCCGGTTCATTTTTTTAAAAAGCATTGATGTCACATAGTGTCACTTCCTCTTGTCTTTGTTTATGTCTATAAAAGCTTATTTTACTATTTGTATCTTTATAACTTTCTTTAATCATTTTAGCACCAAGGTAGACAACAGATAAATTAAAAAAATATTTCCCAAATGTGCTAGACTGGGCCATGGTGGCACAGAACATTATGTGTTGACCTGCTAATGGAGTGGTGGATGGTTCAAGTCCCCTAGCCCCTCTTTGGAGAATAATAGGAATCTCCTCCTGTAAAGGCTTGCAGCCTCAAAACCAGATGGAAGATCCTTTTGATTTAGAATCAACTTCACAGCAGTGAGTTTTGGGTTCCAATTTTCCTAAATGACTTGGCTTGACAAATTGATAGCTTAGAGACTTTTTGGGTTCATGCAATCCATAAAAACCATGGCAAAGTCCAATATAAATGGTTTTTAAATTGGTTTGTATCACTACCCTTTTCTATGAATATGACTTCATGTATTTCTTAAGAGAACTTGCCCTATGTGTACGTTAGGGCTTTTAACTTATTCATGCTTTATTTTCTTCCCCATCTCAGCTTTCACCTGGGCTTACCACAGCGTCTTACACAGTTCAGATGTTTAAGAAATAATTTGTTGCTTTTAATTTTTGTCTTTGCTCAGGAATATACAGTGAGTTTTGGCTGAGTGCACTGTATGAACTCACCTGATTAGGACTCCAAACCCATCCCTTCGCATCCGGCTTATTTCCCACAACTTTGCTTTAGACTCCACTTGCGTTTGTATGATTCTTGAAATGTAATTATAAATTTCATCTCCACGCCTTTGCTCATCCTGTTCTGTAGCTCTGTATTGTCCTCATCACCTTTCCTGCCTGTTTGCTATGCTCTGTTCGAGTTTTGCCTCTTCAGTGAGGAGTGCCCCCACACCCCAGTCTACACTGATGATGGATTTCCCTCTGAATTCCTATTGCATTTACACTCTGTGCTGTGCAACTCAGCTCTTAGTTAAATCTATTTTGGTTATAGATGAGTTTCTCCATTTGAAAAGTAAAAATAATGCCATTGACCTCATAAAGTTCTATGGCAGTGACATAAAATAAGTATGAGAAAGCACTTGGTAAGCTATAGAGTGCACATGTTATTTGTTATTTATAGATATCTTTAATGTCAGCAGTCACCTTGAGAATAAAAATGATACCTAATATCTTTGTGGTTTTGTCTTCAAGAACCCCAGGCAGTGCTAGATATATGGTTAATTTTCATGAAATGCACTTTGACTGGATAACCTAAAATGTTTTCTTTTTCTTCTAGGAGCTATTCATCATTAATGAAAGTTGAGAATATGTCTTCAAATCAGGTAATTTAACTTATTTGCTATGTATTGTGATTTTAAAAAATTCACTAGGAATTTGTAATAATTGTGCCCTAGGAATTTGTGATAATTGTGCCCTGACCATTAGTGATTTGCAAGTTACAAAAAGCTGGACACCAGGCTCCCTTAAAGTATTTATATACCCCAGATTTTGTCTTTGTTGTAGATTTTGTTGCTTATGAAAGCTTTCAGTTATTTGAGGTAATTTTCCACCAGAAGACGGCACCCATATTATTTTGTGTGTGGTTTTATGTATTTTTCTTTTCATCATGATGAAGTTTGAAAGTTTGGATATGTGCACACACACAAACACTATATGGTTAGTGACAGGTTAAAAGGCCCAGGTCTAAGAAGTGGAATTTGAAGAGCAAATTCCTTTGTCGCCCTCTACTGTTTGCAATCCTTGTCCTTTGCTGCAGGTTTGACTCACGTTCAAGTTTCTGAGGAAGTTTTATGCTAGATCTTTTCATTCTGTCTTTCAGTGAAAGGACTGTTAACAGCTGTATGTGGATTTTTTGTTATTATTGTTTGATTTTTGGACTGTTAACAGCTTTGTGTGGATTTTTGTTAAAATTTTTTTTAAAAAAAACCAACATATTTGGTATAGCCAGTATAACTATGCTTTATTTGAAATGTATGCTTTGGTGAAAAGGGTGAGGTTCAGCTGGCATCATCTTCACCCAGAGTCGAGAGTAGGGTATTTTTCTTTCTTCCATTGGCCACTTGGTGTAGTCACAGCAGTTTGAAAGGCCTGGGACCATTTTCCATTATTTCAGCATTCCTTGTTTGGTGTGAATGAGTCATAAAACCATGCTTAGGGCATAAACATTAATCAGATTATTTGCTGTTTTCTAGAACACAGGAACATACAAAAAGATAATTTTAATTCCTCCTCGCAGCCATCTTCTTTTGTTATAGAAGTGTCCATAAAAAGATACAGACCTTTCATGATGATATAATCAATTGATTTTCAATTAAGGGGCATTTGATGGTATAAGAGTATTTATTTGATAGGAGCAGTATTAGGCTTTTACTCTGACATTAGTTTTCATTTCAGATTTTTGGTCTCCTTTGTAGAATAATTCTCTACAATCTCTGCTTTCTAATCCTTTTAAACCATATCAAGAACCATAAAGCATTGCTTTTAATATTAATTTGTTTTTCACTTTATAAGTGAATAACAAGCGTTTTTGTAATACACTGAAAAGCATTGCTCTAAAATAGAACAAGTGTACAAATAAAGTCTTTTGGGTCATAGTTCAAAGTTACTGTAACACAGGTTCCCGCACCACGTAGGCATTCTTGACGAGTCTTACAGCACTCATAGGGACTAATGGATTTTCATTGCCACCAACCTAGTTATCTTCACAAGGTTTTTGTCCTCTGTTGATGCACACATCGCACATCATAGGTAAGTGTATGACTCCTGCACACGGTCACAGTTCATAAGCCTAGGTATAATACATTAGTCTATTCTTTATATAATTAACACATTTTTACCATAGCCTCAGTTAGTTGTGCCAACTGAAGGGAATTGTAAAACCACTAAATGAAACTGGAGAATACCAGACTTCACAGAAACCTTTGTTTTCTCTTCATATTTCTTCATCTGTTGTTAATCAGAGCTGATAAGGAGAAAAGCATGTGAGCATATAAACTTTTATAATCTCACTTTCTCTGTTAACACCTCTGATGTTAAGCAGTGCTGAGAAGATAGAAAGTGAAAAAATTATATGGTCAGGTTGTGGCTTTTTAAAGCAAATGTAGCAGAACTCTTACTATTAAGTGAACACTCTGTACTATTAAGTGAACACTGACATTGAAAACAGTCAGCTTAGGGTTTGCCCTAGCTCAGGAAGAAGTCTGGAATCCTGCTTTTATTAATTTTAAGGACTTGTTTATAAGCCACACGACATTAGTCGCTTTACCTTCTATATAACATCCCGTGAGGCTTCTTGCCATTTTTAGAAAAAATTAACAAAAACTTCGTAAAAGTTTTCATAAAAGAAAGAACTTATCTTTAGCTTTCTAATTCCTGATCCTATATTAAAAACCAAAACAAATAACTGTCTTCAAGCTGTCTGACAAGTTTGTGACAACTTTGAAGCACAGAATGTTGGGCTTGTAGGGTAACTCCTAAAGATGCATGCCAAAAATATTTGTGTCGTAGCAGCATTGTTGTCATAAGGGTATTAGCTGTTGTATTGTTTGTTTGATTCCATATTCTGGTATATCTGTAGAAGAATCAATCATATATTCTTATCTTCACACTTACTATAGTCTGGTATTAATTATATCAGTTGGACCTTACGTCGTAGTGTAGAAATCACTGCTCACTTGTTCCTGGTAATCTAGTTAATGCAGTGACACCGTAGAGATTATAGCTACTAGTCTAGTTATCCCATTCATCTAACACTTCAGTATGGAAAAGAAATGATGTGTGAGTTTTTTGGTTTCACTTTTTGCACTCTGAATTCTGAAATTAGGGCTGAGAAAGAGATAAAGCTAATTAATGAGTTTTTAAAATTGAGTTCAAGACTTTTATGGTTTTTACTTTTGTTTTCTGTAGGACGGCAATGATTCAGATGAATTCATGTGAATGAAGATGGAGACCTTTCAAAGATTTTTAATTTCAGGACAGTTGAAAGTGTCTGATTTCAGCTATGTTCTGAATTAAAAAAAAGAAAACAACCAGAATTCTACCTTCATTCTACCCAAATGTTTTCAATTTTGGAGTTTAAACAAAGATTTCTTTTTTGCTGACGGAAAAGGATTCTATATATATATGTATATAATGTAGTTAAACTTGAAGACAGCATATACCTTTAGGAAAGCGAGAGTATTTTTGCCAGAATCTGTCTTGGTATTCTTTGAAAGTTGGCCACCCGTATTTTATAGCTGGACTTTCAGAAGAATTAACTCTAAAAGTGTTTCTTTTACTTGACCTGTCCATGAATGATAATGGTGTATTGCAAAGCTTTTTGTATTCAGAAAATATCTTCCACTCTGTTAAAAATGTTTTGATCAGCAATATATGCAAACATTCCACCACCCTTGATTTCCTGATTAGAAAATCAAGATGTAAGTGTATTGATTTTGAAGATGGCGGTGATGTCTTCAGACTACTGACTTCAGTGCTGTTCCATTGTGTCGTCCTGGTCTGCTAGCTTCTGGTTACCACATCCTTGCTTTCTTTGAGAGCCTCCATCTCGAAACATCACACTAAATAGTCAATGTTAATTAAGGTTTGGCCCTGTAGAAGTTTTTTACATGAGCACCAAGTAAACTAAGCCATATGTTAACAACTTAGAGTGTCCAGAGTAATTTCTCAACACTAGGGTAAGGAATAGAAAAGGGTTCTCTGAACCATTTTGGATATATGGGTTACCTGATACTTGTCTTAGGATACAGTATGATGCAAAAGTTCACATTGTAATTATAATTTTAAAAAAATAAGTATTTCCCAGTCCAACCAAATAATTTATTTCTCCTTAAAATAAAATTTCTTTTGTGTTGTAACCTGGGAGTTCATATTTCTTAAATGCAGGTTTAGCAATTTAAGATGTAACATGACTGCTTTTTTTTTCCTTTTTGTGTGTGTAATATCAAATCAGATCTGACTGGTACAGGAGGAGATTGTCCCTTCTTCTCCTGCAGAGCATCTGGTGGATTTGTACCACGTACCTCTGGAATTGCAGTGCAGCTTCTTGCCACTAGGCCACCAGAGCTCCCCATGACTGCTTATTTTAACTGCGTCCAATGTGACTCTGAGCGGAAGATAAAGTTTTTAGTATAGTCTGAAATGCAAACCTTGTAGAAAGAGAGGAAGCAGACGTTGGTTTTTGGTTGGGGCTTTTTGTTTGTTTGTTTTTGTGTGTGTACCATCAGGTCAGATCTGACTGGTACAGGAGGAGATGGACCCTCCTTCTCCAGCAGAGCATCTGGTGGATTCAAACAGCACACCTCTGTGGTTGCAGTGCAGCTCCCTGCCTGTAGGCCTCCAGAGCTCCCAGGAAGCAGACACTGAAAGGGAAAAAGAATAGGGCCTGCAGGACAGGAAGGGTACAGATTCATATTTCAACCTGAACACACTCTGAACTCCACACAAAGCATTCCTGTTCTCACTTGTGTCCTAATTCAGCAAGAATGATCTCTCGGTGGAGGAATCTTCTGCCTGTAACAGCACTTTGGAGCTGTGAGTGAAACCAAAAGCCTAGTACTTTACGTATATCTCATAGTGCCATGTTGGATTGAACTGGAACAAATCTACTGAGACATTCTTCTTTGGGTGACTCTTGGCGAGATATGGAAACTCCAGAGATTAGTGATTTTGTGTATGTGTGCGTGTGTATAGTGGTATTCATAGGTGCTTTCTGCAGTTTAAAAATTATAATAAAGTATCGTTTTTTATTTTGAAGAATATCGATGTATGAATTCTTGGCACTTGCTTGTTATGAAAACTGCACCCTGCCTCCATCTGCTGGTTTTGAGTGATCTGGCTGCCCACTCATTTATCCTGTAGTCAATGTAGAATCTGCATGGGTGCCACCTCCTTCCTTGGCTGTAAAACATCCATCCGGACCAGATGTCTGCAGGACACAGTGAACGCCTTTTCCGGGTCACATCCTTGATGTGCAAATATGTAAGCTGGTTTTCTTCAGTAAGACAGCCCTCTGCAAGTAGCCTGAGCTACAGGCATTTATGAATGGGGAGATTTTCCATTAGCCCTTCCTGCATCCTTCAGCCTTTTGGTTGGCAGGACTCTTTTGCCTTGTATTGACCATGTAGATGGAGCTTCTAAAGAATATGTTTACTGCATGTGTGAGATGCTGACGTACAGATTTTTAACATTTCCTAACTCTCAGCTTACAGTGGTTTAAAATGTCATAGCTTCTTTTCTTAGTTAAATTTTTACTTCTCCAATCTTTTCAGCTCTTTTAGACCTACTTTTCCTTACCTCTGCCTGTGTTCCCCCTTGGTGTAAGATCTTTTCTTTAGAGCCCTAGGTTTATTGGCAGAAGGTCAGACTTTTTGGTATCAAGGTTCCCACATTCTTACCAACGGCATGTTTCCTAAACTTTCTGTAGGAAAATCCCACATTGTTGGCAGTTGTATGAGTTGTGCAGTAAGTCAGATCAGTATGGCCCGATGATGCCTCTGTAGACTTCACATTTCTTGCCATCTTAGTTGTTGGAGGCTCATAGTGTTCGGGCAAGGGGAAGTTTGTCACAGAGCTTATATGGGAACAAGAAGAAGACAGCAGTGTCCTCTTGTCCATTGATGCTTTTCAAAAATAGCAAAACATTTAACAGTAGCTGAATAGGTGATAACTTTGTTGAACCCCTTTATCATTATAGTTATTATTATTATTATTATTATTGTTGTATAGTCAGTTGAGGAGAACTGGAAGCGCTTGTTGCAGAAGATCAAGGAATGCAGCCTTCAGTTTGAATTGCATCTCAGGAAAACAAAGATTCTTACCACTGGACCCTGATGGATGGAGAGGAAATTGAAACTGTCAACAGCTTCATCTTGCTTGGATCCACAATTAACACCCTTGGTATGAGCAGTCAGGAAATAAGGAGACACAGTGCACTGGGGAAATGTGCAGTTAAGGACCTCTCCAAATTATTGAGGAATTATGATGTCAGTTTGAGGACTAAGGTGAGTCTGATTCAGGCCATGGTCTTTGATTACTTGCTATGCATCTGAGAATTGGACAGTGAATAAGGGTGACAGAAGAATTCATGCCTTTGAGCTGTAGTGTTGGGAACATCCCATGAACAGCCAAGAGAACCAACATAGGTCTTGGAAAGAGTGCATTGAACATGCTCTTTGGAGGCAAGAATACTGAGACTTCACCTCACATACTTTGGACAGGTTGCTAGGAGGGGCTCTTTGGAGAAGGACATGATGCTTGAAGGGCGGAGGTCAGTGAAGGAGAGGATGACCCCCAGCAGTGGGCTCTTGTGTGTCAGGAAGTGTGAGGATGGAGCAGGAAAGAACAGAGTTCATGGGGTTGCTGTGAGTCGTACTCAACAGCACCTAAAAACAGCAACAATGTCGTTTTATGTTCTTGAAGTGTAGATTTTGGTGAGCTGTTGTAACTGCTCAGTGCTGATAGCCTCTCCACTCAAGAAACAGTGAATCACACATAGAGCAGGTTAGAGAGCAGCTCAGCCCTCAGTTTTAAGACCAAATCTGCTTCTTCAGCTGCATCTCGTGAAAGAGGAAGCTTCTTCCCCTGCTGAAAGAGATTATAAGGAAAACCAAGCTGAGTACCAAAATGTCTTCCTTGGATGACTTGACTTGTTCAGTCTTTTACTGAGTGTGATATTTGAATTTACCTTTTAAGTAAAATTTAAAAAATTTAGTCCCATGGCTATTGAGTTTATTTCTGCTTGTAGCAACCCTCCATCGGCTTTCTGAGCCTTTATGGAATGAGATGACTTTTCCTGTGGAGTGGCTGGTGGTGGACTTGAACTACTGACCTTTTAGCTTGCAGCCCTGTATGTTATTCACTAGGGGAATTGTGAATAGCAAATTCTGTAGTTGAAATGACTATGTGATAGAAATGTGTAATCTTTCTGGTTTTAAGGTGAAGAGTGGCCAAATCATAATAAAAAAAATGTAAGCTAGAGCCTTGAAGAAATCTAAACTTCTCAAGGTGAATTTTAGTTTTGACCCCACCTAATTGCGGTGAATGTGGGACTGTTTCAGAAACAAGGACAGCCGTGCTGTTGCATTCAGATTGCACTTAGCGCTTACTCTGCCAGGCACATGGGATGTGGCATAGGGCAGGAGACTTTATGTGCATTATATTATTTCAGAAATTAAATATCTGCAGGCCTACCATGAATGCTGTGTCAAATAGGATAAAAGCCTTTAGTCTGAGTAGTTTTTAGGGGATTGCATGGCTAACCCAAAAGTTGACGCCCTGCTGGTGGTTTGGATCCACTAGCCGCTCTGCTGGAGAAAGGTGGGCCGTGACCTCTTTAAAGATTTACGGTCTCTGAAAACCGCCAGCAGGTCAGCTATAAATAAGTTCTGACTCTGCAGCCATTGAGTGTAATAGTGAGAGGGACTCATATCAAAGGAATTGACTCAAGATTCAATCAAATCCTGTGGCTTGTATCCTGCCTCATTAACACTGTAGAAGGATTTATGACATAATTAGATCACATGCTAATATGGAGGATAATGACATAATACTGAGAGTTGTGGCCTGACCAAGTTGACACGCGTTTTTGAGGGGACACCGTTCACTTTCCGGTTTTTTCCTCCCTCCCCATCTGTCTTCCTGACGGAGTGTACGTACTTACAGGAGGAAAAGGCCCTGTGCTACATGTGGTGAGCCTGTTAGAAACAATCATCAGTAGGGCAGCAGGGCAGGAGCCAGTTGAGAGTAAAGGGAGATTGCCCAAGAGTTCCAGGGGAAGACCAAGAAGCCTGGAGCTAACGGGCTGTAATGTTTGACCAGCAGGCTCTGTCAGGTTGTCGAGTCGGAACCAACTCATCACTGACCCTCCCGTGGGCTCTTGGAGTCTGTAAAGTGCACGGGGGGAGATTTACAACGCAACCCCTTCCTCCCAAATTCTGAGGAATCCATCCAAGATTTTGACAAGGCTCAGGCTGCCAATGTGAAGATTTGCTGAAATGCTCTTGCCTATATCAGTGGAGGGTGAGGACTAGTTTTCCGCTCAGTAGTTTCTCATTCATTGAGTGGCAGAATTCATGTAATGATAGAGAATGTTTGTTGGGATGGAGGCCAGAGGAGTCAGACAACCATGCAAGTGTCTGTCCAAGCTTCAGTGTCCAGGCTGTTAGGTATATCTAATTGGTCATACCTGCACCTTTTGGCTTAATGGGTTTGAATTCTGAGGTTCTACATACAGAAAAACGTGGAGATCCGTGTATATACACTGTGATGGCTGGAGTTTTTTTAAAGAAGCAGTCAATCATGTTTATTATTAACATGTTCATCTCTCTCATTCACACTAATGTACAGCAGTATTCAATGTTAACAGCACTAGACAAAACTACCTTGGTCATGTTTTGGTTGTATTAGTTATTAAAGAGAACACCAAGTTTTCCACCAGGGTGGTTAAGACTGCAGTCCTGCCCCACAGCCAGATGAAACTAAACTTTCTGCCATGGGTGTATCTGAGTGACACTGGTATCAGTTTATCTGCACTGGTTACCAGTGAAGGAACAGACGCCACAGGGAGCCAAGGCCTACACTACAGATCCTGTGTAGCTTTTGCTACTTCCCAAACCTGGTGAGTGAGTGTCTATATTTAAGGTTGAATGGAAAAAAATAAAGAGGAATTCTCCCAAGCCAGTATTTGTTTTTGTTCCTACATCCCCTCTTTCTGTAGGTGAAAAATACCAGACAGGTGACCTGACATTTCATATCTGGCCTTAGACGAGGCTTTAGCTGCCCAGGCACTTGCTAGTGTTTGTTTCTGCCTCAGCAGTTTGAATATTTGCTTATGATTACAAGAGAGGGCTGTGAAAGGCTGGTCTGACAGTCTTGAGCCTTTCTGGACCTTGATGAGGACAATCCAAGACCAATAGGTCGGTTAGGTTTATAGATTATATTATTCACAGAAGCCTGTGGCTAGCCCGACCCTTGCCAAGACTCTCACTAATGACTTTCTTCGTTTAATTATACTACCACATCCCTTCAAAATGCTGGAAATAGTATTTTACTGCTAATGTACTTAGTATCAGTGAGGCTCCCATAATTTATTTCCAAATTAGAATTTCTTTTTGAAAACTCTTCGTAACAGAATGGAAAGTCAAATAGACAAAGATTAAATTTGGTCAAAGAAAAGAAGATTCTTATTGGTACCCAGTGAATTAGAAAATGACTCCTGCTTTTAACAAGAAGGGAGAACGGCACCGTGTTCCTGACTTCAAGGTGAAGCCTCTCCTGCTGGGTCCATAAGGCAAAGTGTTATGCTGCTAAGTTGAAAATCAGTTATTGATTTGGGCACTGTGACAGCAAAACCTTGGGGAATAGAACAGAATCCATTCATTACCTGAACTTTGCTCCCTCTCCCTCTCGTCAGACCAGTTAGTAAGACTGAAGCTCACATAATAGGAATTGTGCTTCGTATTCGTTACCATAGAATTGACCCCCAAGAAGAAAATTGCCTGACCTTTCTTATTAGTCAATCTTAGTCTGAAAGCTGTTCAGTATTACAGCAGTACACAAGCCTCATCAGGTAGTGATGAGGTACATTTGCTGGAAGTTAACCCCTTAACTTCTACCACTGAACCACCTTTGAAGGCAATTACCATAGGATTGATTTCAACTCACGGACACTTTTTGTGCCAGAGTCCCTATGCTTTTTCAATGGCTGGTTTTTTTCTGGAAATAGAAAGCCAGGCCTTTTATCCAAGGTACTTGTGGATATAATGGACCTGCCCTTTCATAAGCCATCAGGAATGTTACCCGTTTTAATCACATGAGGGCTCCTGCCAAGAATGAAAAACAATAAAAAGAAAAGGCTTGCAAGCCTTCCCTCATTTCACACAAACCATTTCAACTGTGATTCAGAGAGTTTTCAGTGGCTGATTTGTCAGAAGTGGCCAGGCCTTTCTTCTGAGGCATCACTGCATGGACTTGAACCTGCAGCCACTCAGATAGCAGCAGTAACTGTTTGCATCACCCATGATCTCTCAGGAAGGGTTCTGTGGTGCAGATTGGTGTGGCTAGGCATATATGGTTCAGAATTCAAAAGATATATAATGATATGTTGTTGTTGTTGTTATGTGCCATCGAGTCACTTGTGACTCATAGCGACCCTATGTATAAGAGCCCTAACCGTTGTTCTATCCTGTGCCAACCTTGCCGTCTCAAACACATTCATTCCCACCACTCCACTCACAGAATCGATCCATCTCATCAAGGGTCTTCCTCTCCTGCACCATCCCTCCACTCTCCCAAATATGATGTCCCTCTCCAAGGGCCAGTCCCTCCTTGCAACGTGCCCAAAGTATGTCAGGCGAAGCTTCAGAATCCTTGACTCCAGGGAACATTCTGGCTTCACCCTCTCCAGGACAAACCTGTTTGTTCTCCTAGCAGGCCATGGTATATTCAACACTCTTCTCCAGCACCACAACTCAAAGGCATCAAATCTCTTTCTGTCATCCCTATTCACTGTCCAACTCTTCAATGCATAGCACTTAATTGCGAAGACTGTAGCCTGTATCAGGTGTACCTTAGTCTCCAGCCTGATGTCGTTGCTCTTCAGCACTCTTGAGAGGTCCCTCACAGCTGACTTTCCCTATGCAACTCGTCTCTTGATTTTCTGGCTGCTACTGCCAAGAGTGTTGACTGTGGAACCAAGTAAACTACAACTGTTAACTATCTCAATCTCTTCACCATCCATACTGATGCTGCCAGTTGGCCCAGTGGTGAGAATCTTTGTTTTGATATTGAGCTTCAATCCATATTGAAAACTGCAGTCCCTGACCTTCTATAGCAAGCGCTTCAGGTCCTCCTCAGTTTCAGCAAGCAGGGTTGTGTCGTCTGCATAACGCAGGTTGTTGATGACTCTTCCACCAATCCTGATGCCACATTCCTCCTCGTACAGCCCAGCGTCTCAGATAATCTGTTCTGCATACTGATTGAAAAGGTATGGAGACAATACATCCATGACAGACCCCCTTCTTGATTTTGAAACATGTAGTGTCTCCTTGCTCTGTTCTGATGAGTGCCTCTTGGTCCAAGTATAGGTTTCACATTAGCACAATCAAATGTTCTGGGATTCCCATTCTTCTCAGAGTCAGCCACAGCTTGTTGTGATCCACACAGTCAAAAGCCTTTGCATAGTCAGCGAAGCACATATAGACATTGTTCTGATATTTTTTGCTTTCTGCCAAGATCCATCTTACATTAGGTATAATCCCTAATACCATGGTCTCTTCTAAGTCCAGCCTGCACTTCTGGCAGTTCTCTGTTGACATATTGCTCCAATAGTTTTTGCATAATTTTCAGCAGAATCTTGCTTGCATGTGATATTAATGATACTGTTTGATAATTTCCACACTCTGTTGAGTCACCTTTCTTTGGAATGGAAACAAATATCGATCTAGTCAGTTGGCCAGCTGGCTGTCCTCCAGATTTCTTGGCACAACTTAGTGAGCACATCCAGGGCAGCGTCCGTTTGTTGAAATATGTCAATTGCTATGCCATCAACTCCTGGAGCCTTGTTTTTTGCCAATTCCTTCAGAGCAACTTGAACTTCCTCCTTCATCACCACAGGCCCTGGGGTGAACATTTTCCTCTCTTCCTCTTCTGGAGTGTCATCTAGTGTTATGTGGTGCGTTTTTAAAAAATTATTACTCATATACATTATATGATGTTCATAATTACTTGCTATGCCATGAGAAAGCTGGACAATGAATAGGGGTGATAGAAGGAGACTTGATGTCTTTGAGCTGTGGTGCTGGAGAAGAATACTGAACATACTAAAGACTGCTAGGAGAATAGGTTTGTCCTAGAGAGGGTTAAACGGAGCCCCTTGGAGGCAAGGATTCGGAAGCTTTGTCTCACATACTTTGAGCCTGTTGCAAGGAAGTATCATTCCTTGAAGAGGGAGATCATGCTTGGGAGGGTGGAGGGACAGTGCAGGAGAGGAAGACCCTCAAGATGGATTGATTCAGTGACCGAGGTAATGAGAGTAGGTGTGTCAGAAACAGTGAGGTTGGCTCAGAGCAGGGTTCAGAGCTGTTGTGCATAAGGTTGATAGGAGTTGTAAGCAACATAATGGTGCATAACAACAACATATTTTGTGTTTTCTAGTCTTTCATTTACTCTGCTGAGTTTTTATTATTTGGCAGATGTTGTCTGGACTTAGTTGGGCCCTTGGATACTGCCCGCTAAAGTCTTGAGGACTTTAGACTCAGCTAAAGCAGGAGAGGGGAGGCCTTCTCTTCCCTCTTGGGACATTTAGTCAAAGAGAAAATGTCTTGAGTCTTAGGAGGAGAAAATGAGTTCAGAAATGAAGGAAACAAGAAGATTAGGGGCTTCAAGGCATTCCCATCCTCTTAACAACCTCTGCTCGAACACTGAGTTACAGCACAGAGTGTCTTAATGAGGAATGTTCCAATTAAAGTCTGGGCTTTGAGGAGAATCAACCAAAGAAACTGCTAACTTTCATCTTTGTGCCTGGGGTTGGAGAAGAGTGTGTGTTAGGGAGTGGGAACAGGACAGGCCTCAGGCAACTCAACATGCCAGTGCCCCGAGCAGTCTTTGGCTCTGTCTGTCTTCATCCCCAGCCCACCTTCTTAATACACAGAGCTCTAGAACCTCAGAAAAGTCGTCACTCAGAAAAGGAGAAGCCATGTGGAGCGGTTGAGGACTGAACACACAGTTTTCAGAACATACACCACCCCTCACAAACTTAAGAGTGTGGCCCTTTAAGTGGACGCAGCTCAGGTACTTTCCAACGTATTTGAGATACATCACTTGTGCTCTTCTAGCCTCTAATTATCCATGTGGAAACAAAGACTAGGACAGGAATCAATTACAGGTCTTCTGGTAAGAGGGGTAAGAGGAGGAGGTTGGTAAGCACATACGTTCATGTTGCAACACTTAGGGAGCACATAGCTCTTTTAAAGGGGGTTACTGCTCAGCTCTGGGTATTGACCTGGGAAATGAAGACTTACAAGGTATTAAAGAGAAACCAGTGTAACAGATTTGTTAAAGAAGTTGAACTTGATGATACAAAAAATGGGAACTGGGGAACTGAACTGATTTTTTCCTGTCAGCCACTGCCTTCAGCAATGCCCTGATTTCCCCTCCCTTTGAGGACATCTTGGACAGTCAGAGCAGGTTCCATGCCTTTCTGCTGACTTTCCAATAAAGGAACAATTCCATTGTAAAATTTGAACTTCCCTTTTTGGTATTGAAAGCTCTAGTCTGGTTCAAATAAAAAGGTCAGTCATTCGAGATCTAATCATAGGACTCTGTGACTGGTTTCTCCAGGGTTGAGGCAGAAGCCAGGTAAGCGTAGTTTAAGGAGAATTAGCCTGATCCTCCAGGACAAGGTGGGGATGGTGGGGAGGTGGATAGAAGTTGGAGAAAAAGGGGGAACATCTTTTGTGACAGGTACTACGGTAATCTGGGTATTGGTGTTCTCTCCACAGGGGGCTGTCATGAGTCAAAATAGTGACAAAATTAATAAAAACAACATACAGGAAGCCCCCAGTGTCCCCAGTGCTGACTCTTTATGGGACTCGTCCATGAATTTTTTTTGCGCAACAAAAGGATTTTCAATATGATAGTCTGATACCTGAGTGCCTCCAAGCTGAGTGAGACCTTTCAAACCCACATGGTATACCCCACGGCATCTTTGACCAGCAATGTCTTTAGTGAAGTCTTAACAGGATAGCTCGTGTGGCTTTTGCCTCTACTCAACCAGAGGGAAACCCCATTAACTAAGCGTGGCAAATGCAATGTGCACACCTATTTCCATTCTCTCCCACCTATTATTGTGATTGTCTCTCGTAACATCTTGCTTTTACAGTTCTCTAGGTGAGAGTCAGGATCAGGCTCTAGTTAAAGCACGTCAGAGTTGGATTTGCAAGCCCAGCAAAGTAAGACCCCAGCAAGGAAATGCGATGCCGGTTTCTCCTCCTGGCCTGTGTCCCTCCTTCATCCAGGCCTACTCAGTAAGTAGTTCTTGAAGGCTTCCTCATCTGGCTTGAGTGATGGGCGCAGAATAGTCGGAGTTTTCTCTCTTCAGTCCCATGGTCTTTCAGCATAGACTCATGGAATTGTCTTTCCTTGTACAGGCTGTTGGGGGATTTATTTTGCTATCCTTTAATAAGTTCGAAGCTGATGTGTATTGTGCTTTTATTGAGAATATGGAAGTACTTATCAATCAGTCCTCTCAGCTTTGTGACTTGCTGAACATTGCAAAACTGTAGGTAAAGTTTCCAAAATTGTGCATGTTGACTCCAAGTTATTCAACACTGCAAGGGACACAAGATATCTCTGTAGGATGCATGATGCCCATGCACTCTCAGCTCCCTATTCTGAATTAAAATGAGCTCTAAGAGCTCCAACTCCAATAACCTGTGAATTTATGATGGTTCCAAACTTTTGAGAACCACTAGAAGTTACACAAACTCCTTCTCCCTCAGGAATTCTGGGCAGTAGAGGCCCTTCTAGAAAGGTATTATCCTGAGTGGTCGTCATCAGTGGCCAAGAAGTGCAAGGGAAAAGCCGGCAGATGGCAGTAGAGAGCAGCACAGCACGGATCCCATCAGCTCCGGTCCTGTGTGTTCTGTCTGACCTGGTGTCCATACTGTGCTCTTCCAGTTGGTTTGGAGGTTGCAAGTTTGGCCCCAGATAGCAAGATTCTTCCAGGACATCTGTCAAAGCTATGTCTCTGGGGGATTGCAAAACTCCTTGCCATTGACGTATTAAAAATGTGAAACGGAAGGTGCCCAAATCTCCTAAACCAACACCATTTATTGATTATAAACGAAAAATGTTGTTAAAACCTACCACTTCCGTGTTAATTCTCTTTGGTTGCAGAATCCTATATCCTTCACAGGCAGAAAGTGTACATTTTGCTATACTGGCATCGTCGTCTGTAGATTTAGATGAGACTTCGAAGGCCAACTAAACCAACTGTATTTTTCTGTGCTGTTTATAACATCTTTCAATAGAAGCTCTCCAGCCTCAGCATCAATGCTTTCACAGACAGGAAGCTCATTATTCTCTAAAGCCTGTTATTATAAAGTTTATTTTCTTGAGCCAAAGTCTGCCACACAGTAACACATTGCACTCAATTCTTTTGGAGTCACACAATGGAAGCTGAATTCCTCCTCCCTAAAACGCCTTGAAAGATTTCAGAAGACAATTGCCAAGTGCCACCAAACATTTTCCTTTCTTTGCTCCAGTGCGGCACAAGGAGAAAAGAAAACGTTTGAGGACAGATGACTCCTCATTTTACACAGGTCAAGTCTCCTCAGCTCTGCTCTGTCTGATAATTCTCAGACTATGAGCATGTCCCAGCCACTGCTCAGAGGAACTCCAAACAGGGCCCCTGCTACCTGCACAGAGAAGGATAGGGAACAGTTTTCTCCAAATATAGTCTGGATTTGACTTTACATTGTTGATGAAATCCCCCATGTTTTCCCTACATCTCCTTTTGATGAGTTTATTTTAGAGTTTAGGCTTTTGGGGGGATTGTAGTGTGGTACTTTTAGGAATCTTGGTGACACAGTCACTACCCAAAAGGTCAGTGGTTCAAATGATCCAGCTGCTCCTCTGTGGGAGACAGATGAGACAGTCTTCATCTGTGAAAACTTCCAGTTCTACTCTGTGACACAGTGTTGTGATAAGTTGAAAGAAATGGAAAAATATTACCAAATCTTGCCCTCTGCAATTAACCAAACATGCAATCAAGATGTGTTAATGATAATTGTTGACTGGAATGCAAAAGTTGGCATCAGTGAAAAAGGAATAGTAGTTGAAAAATATTGGCTTGATGATAGAAATGAGGCTGGAAATAAAGTGATTGAATTTTGTATTTTCAATGATTTATTCATTGCAAATGCCTTTTAAAAAAAGGACAAATGAAAAACAAAGAAATGGAAACTTTACACATGGACTTCATCTGTGGGCTGCATAGGAATCAGATTGACTACATCTGTGGAAGGAATCATTGGAAAAGTTCAATATCAGTAGTCAAAACTAGATTGGGGCAGACTGTGGGTCAGACCACCAATTCATGTGCAAGTTAAAATTGAGGCCAAATAAAATTAAAGTAAGTCCATGAGAACCAAAATATGATCTTGAATCTATTCTATCTGAATTTCAAAATCATCAAAAGAATAGCTTTGAAGCATTGAACACCAATGATCTAGACCAGATGATCTGTGGGATGATATCAAGGATATTATCCATGAAGAAAGCAAAAGGCCACTACAAAGACAGAGAAGAAAAAAAAAATCAAAACAGATGTCAGAAGAGACTCTAAAAATTGTACTAGAGCATTGAGAAACCAAAATAAAGGGAAAATAAGCTGAAATAAAGAGCTGAATAGAAGATTTTTTTTAATAGAAGATTTTAAAGGGCAGCTTGAGAAGACAAAGAAAAGTATTAAAATGGAATGTGTGGAGAGCTGGAATTGGAGAAGGGAAGAGCTCGCTCTGTATTTCTCAAGCTGAAAGAACTGAAAAACAAATTTAAACCTTAAGTTGCAATGTTGAAAGATGCTATGGGCAATATATTGAATGACTGAGAAAACATCAAAAGAATATGGAAAGAATACATAGAATCACTGTACCAAAACAACTGACTGACACTAAAAAATTTCAGGAAGTACCACATGAGCAGGAGCCAATAGTAATGAAAGAGGAAGTAGAAACTGCCTTGAAGGCATTGGGTGGTGGGGAAGCCCCAGAAATCGATGTGATACCAATCAACTTGTTTCAACTAATAGATGCAGCACTGGATGTGCTCACCACTTTATGCCAGGAAATTTAGAGGACAGCTATCTGGCCAATGGATTGAAAGAGGTCCATATTTGTTCCCCTTCCCACGAAAGGTGATCCAACTGAAAGTGGAAACTATCAAACAATATCATTAATAACACATGCAAGCAAAATACTGCTGAAGATCATTCAAAGCTGCCTTAGGACAGTATTTAGATAGGGAACTGCCTTAAGTTCAAGTGGGATTTAGAAAAGGCCATGGCAGCAGGGATATCATTGTTGATGTCACATAGATTCTGGCTGAAAGTAATACCAGAGAATGTCTATTTGTGTTTTTATTGAATATGCAAAGGCATTTGACTGCATGGATCATAATAAGTTGTGGCTGACATTATGAAGAATGGGAGTCCCAGAGCACTGAATTGTGCTCATGTGAAAACCTATACCTGGACCAGGAGGCTGTTGTGCGAACAGAGCAGGGAACTGCTGCATGGTTTAAAATTAAGAGGGAAGTTTGTCAGGGTTGTATTCTCTCTCTGTACCTGTTCAATCTGTATGCTGAGCAAATTATTCTAGAAGCTGGAGTCTATAAAGAGGTCCAAGTATAGGTTTAGCATAAGCACAATCAAGTGTTCTGGTATTCCCATTCTTCTCCAGGTTAGTTGGCCACAATTTATTGTGATTTACACAGAGAAATGCCTTTGTATAGTCAACAAAACACAAAGTAACTTTATTTTTCAACTTTTTTGTTTTATAGTATTAATTACAATGTATTGGTGGCACACAACAACAATAGCAATCAGTCCTTATTGTGAACTACCTTTCTCGTCACTCAATTTATCTGTTTATTAATTCGGACTCCCCTCTCCTTCCCTCCTTATTCCTAGTAACCAAGAGTGAGTCTTTCTATTTGTAAACCTTTCTTTAAATTTTTTCTTTTAATTTTTTTAGTTACAGTGGTCTTACACCGTAATTGTCTTTTTTGTGACTGATTTATGTCACTTAGCAAAATGTCCCCTAGATTCATTCTTGTTATATAATATTTCATTAATTCTTGAGTGATGCACAATACTCTGATGTGTAAAAGTACCAGAATTTCTTCAGTCATTTGTCTGTGATGGACAATTGAATTTTATGCCTCTTTTGAAGTTTTTTATCACTATTCACTCTGCATGTTTTTGCTACATTTTTTTCTCTTTATAAGAGACAGTTTGCTAGAGTCCATCTATTGAGTTATTTCTGGCTCTAATTCTTTAGTGTAATTTTTTAAATTAGGTATTTATTATGTATGATGTCATTATGTGCCATCCAGTCAACTGTCTACCATGATGCTGCCAGTTGGCCCCATGTTGAGAATCTTTGTTTTTGGTTTTGTGGTGGGTTTGTGTTTTTTGTGTTGTTGTTTTTTTTAAATGGGTCATAGAGTAATTCTGTATTTATTTTTTTAGAATCTTTGTTTTATCAATGTTATCTATATATTTACATACATATTGTAAATTGAGTGGTGTATGTTCTAGGATGATGCCTCCAGGACATTTTTGGAAACATCCCTTCTAATTGAGATTAATCTGCTCACTACTCCGCCCTTAACTGGTTACCCATTCTCCTAATTTAATTTTTATCCAGTTTATGTTGTCCTATTTGCTCACGTATTGTTGCTGTTTTTATGTGCCATCAAGTTGCCTGTGACTCATAGTGAACCTATGAACATTAGCCCTGAAAGCTGCCCTATTCTGAGCAAATCTCATCATCTTCTACAGACCTAATCCCATTGCTCCAGTCACTGAGTCAATCCATCTAATCCTGGGTCTTCCTCTCCTGCAGTGTCCCTCTACTCTTCCAAGCAGTCTCCAGAGACTTATCTTTATGGCCATGTGCCCAAATTATGTGAGATGGAGTCTCAAAATCCTTGCCTCCAAGGAGAAAAGTAGTTTCGCCCCCTTCAGGACAGACCTGCTTGTTCTCCTGTCAGTCCATGGTATGTTCAACACTTCTCTCCAGCAGCACAACTCAAAGACATAGTCTTCTTCTATCATCTTCAGCTATTGCCCAGATGCATAGCAAGTAATTACAAAGACTAGTATTGCCTGGGTCAAGTGCACCTTACTCTTCAGACTGATATCGTTTCTCTTCATTATTCTAGAGAGGTCCCTGACAGCCAACTTTCCCAATTCAATTTGTCGTTTGATTCCTTGACTGCTTGTGCCAAGAGTGTTGATTGTGGAACACACAAGCTGAAGTTATCAACAATCTGTATTTTCTTGATGTTGAGATTCAATCCATATTGAAGACTAAAGTCCTTGACCTTCTGCAGCAAACACCTCATGTCCTCTTCAGCTTCAACAAGCAAGGTTGTGTCATCTGCATAATGCAGGTTGTTGATGAATCTTCCTCCAATCTTGATGACACATTAATCCTCATAAAGTCCAACTTCCCAAATGATCTGTTCTGCATATAGATTGAAAAGGTATGGAGACAGGATGTATGCCTGACGCACATCTTTCCTGATCCTGAACCATGCAATGTTTCCCTGCTCTGTTCTGACCCCTGCTTTCTGGTCCAAGTATAATTTTCACATGACAACAATAGTAATAAAAAAATACTGAGTTGAAATCCAGATAAAATATTTTTATGACATATTCTTGATATACTTGTCCAACAACCTTGTTAAGAACAGGAAATGAGGCTTAGAAAACTTGTCTGAGTTAATAATAGCTACTCTGCTTTCTGAAGAATACAAAGCAGCTCTTTGGTAAGCAATTTCATAATGTGGCGTAAGATCTAGATTAAACTCATGAGATCCAGAGTTCTGGTAATTCACCCTTAACCTTTGGAAAACCAGAACTATACTTTCCAATCACTTGAGTGATTTCCCTGAGGTGTTCTTAGTGTGAGCCAGGAAGCTGGGATTTGGAGAGAACAGAGGGTGAGTAATCCACTGATATAAGAAATCTAGATCTGTAACATCTTTTTTTTTTTTGTTAGCATTATTTATTCTTGCGTCTGCCCCCACGGGACCAGGGGGGGGCCTTTCTCCCACCCAGCACCTCCCCCCTGTATTTGCTGACTCTGAGGGGAGGCACATCGGCGTCCTTCTAGTCCTTCTCTTCGCCGTGCGTGATGACGTAACATAGGTTCCTATAGTCCAGGTTGCCACACACATCTGGAGGGAAAGCTGCAAACATAGATCTGTAACATCTTAAGTGCTCCTTGGAGGCAAATATAATAAAGCTTCACCTCACATACTTTGGGCACATTGCTAGGAGAGGTTATTCCTTGGAGAAGAACATCATGTTTGGAAAGGTGGAAAGATGGTGAAGGAGAGAAAGACCAGGTGGATTGACAGTGACTGCAGCAGTGGGCTTGAGAGTGTTGGAGATTGTGAAGATGGCACAGGATAGGACGAGGTTCAGATCAATTGTTCATAGTGTCGCTATGAGTCATACTTGACTTGACAGCACCTAACAATAACAACATAATGTCTTAACCATGTGTGATGTATAAAACTGTGACACTATTTACATTATTGTCTTTTAGTAATATGATTATAGGTGATTATTTGTGGAACTTATTTTTTAACTTTTTTGTTTACTTTGATTTCATTTTTTTTACTAACAATTTTCTTCTTTCTCCAGAGCCCTTTTTAAACACTAAGATACTTTGGCATCTGTGTTGTTGTTGTTGTTGTTAGGTGCCATTGAGTTGAATATGACTCATAGCAACTCTATGCACAAAAGATCTGAACCCTGTTCTGTCCTGTGCCGTCCTCACAATTCCTGACACACAGGAGTCCATTGAAGCAGTTATGTTAATCCACCTGGTTGAGAGTCTTCCTCTCCTTCACTGACCCTCCACCCTTCCCAGCATCAAGTCCCTCTCCAAGGAATAGCCCCTCCTAGCAACATGCTCAAAGTATGTGAGGCAAAGCCTCACCATTCTTGCCTCTCAAGAGCACTCTGGCGGCATTCTCTTCAAGACATATCTGTTCATTCTCTCGGGTGTTGATGGGATATTCAGTGCTTTTCTCTAACATCATGGCTCAAAGGCATCAATTCTTCTTTTGTCATTCTTATTAATTGCCCAGCTCTCAGATGCAGAGCAAATAATAGGAAAGACCATGGCCTGAATCAGATGCACCTTAGTCCTCAAACTGACATCATTACTCCTCAATAATTTGGAGAGGTCCTTAACTGCAGACTTTCCCATTGCAGTGTGTCTCCTTATTTCCTAACTGCTGATATCCAGGGTATTAATTGTAGATCCAAGAAAGATGAAGCTGTTGACAGTTTCAATCTCCTCTCCATTCATCATGACACTGCCTGTTGGTCCAGTGGTAAGAATCTTTGTTTTCTTGATATTAAGATGCAATCCATACTGAAGGCTGCATTCCTTGATCTGACACAAGTGTTTCAAGTCCTCCTTATTTTAAGCAAGCAAGGTTGTGTCATTTGCATAACACAGGTGATTGATAAGTCTTGTTCCAATCCTGATGCCACATTCCTCTTCATAGCTTCTTGGGTAATTACAGATTGTACTGTATATCCTCTTTTGGTATCTGTACATTTGCCTGTCTATGCAACTATTTCATGTAAATGAAATTTCCTTTTGTGTAATATTTCACTTAGGATAATGCTTTCAAGGTTCTGATAACATGTATTAGAATTTCATTTCTCTTTATGGCTGTGTGTGCCACATATGTGTCTGCGTGGTGGTGGTGATGGTAATGATATTGTTGTTGTTAGTGTCCATCAGGTCAGCTCAAACAGGGTAATCTTGTATACAGCAGAACAAAACACTGCTCAGTACCATGTCCTCACAATTGGCTGCATGTTATGTCTATTGCTGTAGCTGTTTGGCAATCCATCTCACCAAAGATCTTACTCACTTGTGTTGATCTTCTCCTCAACCAAACATGATATCCTCAAGCCACTGTCTCCTCTTGATGACATGGTCAAAGCAAGTGAGTTGAACAACATTCTCTTGTGGTCCTTAAGGTTTTCATTGGCTAATTTAATGAAGTGGTTTGCCAGGACTTTCATCCTAGTCTGTTTTAGTCTTGAAGTTAATTAAAACCTGTCCACCATGAATAACCCACTGGGTGATTGAAATGCTGGTGGCATGACTTCGGCATTACAGCAACATACAAGCCATCACAATGTCACCATATAATAATCTGACAAGTGTGTGTGTGTGTGTGTGTGTGTGTGTGTGTGTTGCACATTTTATTAAGAAGGAGGGGATTTTTTTTTTTAATTCAGGGGCAGGAAGAGACCGTAACTCTTACTGCTTTCAGGAAGGTGATATATGAAACATTTGGTGGGTAAGATTAAGAATTTGAGGATAAAAGCCAAAGGCTGAGACAGCCTCTGGAGGGAGAGAAAGCTAGTTCTTATGAGGAGTGAGTCAGCAGATTGCCAGAAGGAAGTGGCTGATTTTGTAGTTGGTCCATTTAACGTGGAATGATAACTTTCTCCAGCAGCCAACTCAGAGCCAAGGAAAATGAGAGAAGCATAGAGGAAAGGGTAGTCGAGGAAGTGAGGCTGCACCAGCTAGGGGTGGACTAAATGAATTCAGAGCACCTGTGAGGCAGCATCAAAGGAGTTGATGGCTCCTGTGGATAGAAAAAAATTAAATGATTGTGGTCTGATGAGATGAGAGTGGGTTTTGGTAGAAAAGGGAAAACACAAAGTATGCCCCTGAAGGAAAGAATGCTCTGAACGGGGAGCAGATAGATAGCACGAAGGACAGAGCTGGATGAGGTGAATCACTCACGTGTATGTGAGCATCACTGATGACCAGAACAGCAGGAGCCTTGTCGGCCAGTGCCAAAATGAAATGGCTGTGGTGGAGAAATTCACAGAGCCCAGTGGTGTGGACTTCAGAGGAGGAGCAGCAGGCACAGTGGGTTTGCAGTCTGAAAACAGGAGGACAACCTCTGAAAACCTGCTGGGGCATCAGCGCTGAGTCAGTTCTGACTCAGCGGTACATACTTAACAACAACATTGAGTAAGTAAAAATAGGATAAAATTAGCATAGTTTTCTATATGGCCAAGGAATTTGAAGGAAGTGAGAGACAGCAATGAAGACTTCATAGGTGAGAGGAAAGCCATGTTTATGGAGCAGCCTAAGGAGATGAAGAGTCTGAGTGAAAGTGGAAATATGCTACCAATGTCAAGACTTTGTGATTGCAGCTCTAGATGTCGAATATTGGCGAAACAAGGCTGAGGCTGCCTGGAAAGTTGTAGGATTTAGTTAAAAAGCAAACAAGTCAAGGGTGATATACTACCCACCGTTGTCCCATCTTGCTGGGGTTGTTGTTAGACACCATCAAGTCACTTCTAAGTCATAGTGACCCCTATGTGCAGTAGAATAAAACTGCTGATCCTGTACCGTTCTTCCAATTCGGCTGAGTTAAAACCCATTGTTACCGTTTTAGGGTCCAGTCAGTCCATCTGTTAAAGAGCTTCCTCTTTTTTGGTAACTTTCCACTTTTCCAAGCATTTTGCCCTTCCCCAGGTACTTATCCCTCTTGATAACATGCCCAAACTTGTTGATATTAGGTGCCGTCCAGTTGACTATTCATAGTGACCCTATAAATGATGATTTGAACCTTGCTTTATCCTGTGTTAGCCTCATCTTCTGTGATATAGTTGAGCCCATTATTACAGTCACTGTGTCAATCTATTTTGTCTTCCTCTTTTTCACTGACCCTCCACTTTCCCATGAGGTGTTTTCCCAAGAAGTCCCATGGTTGTGCTTTCTCCAAGACGTAATGTTTGTGCTTTTGTCAGTCCATTCAGTACTCATCTCTTACATCACTATTCAAAGACATTGGTTGCTCTTGTCATACTCATTTATCTTCCAACTTTCAGATGCATGGCAAGTAATTGAAATGGCCATGATTTAATTAGGTGCACCTTGCTCCTTTAGTCTGGTATAAATCCTTGGCATCTCCTTCAGTTTTAAGCCACTGACTTCTTTTCTAAGGTATCAGACTGGGCTCTGCAGATAGTTCTACAATATGAATTTATATGAGAATTTCCTTGTGTGGTGTCAGAGACCTTGATAATTGGCATTCATAGACCCTGCTGGGTAATGATCTCCATCTACCTTAACTGTGGACACATGGTCTCACAAATCATCAACAGCAGTAGGATCAATATAAGAGAGGGCTCTCTATAATGTGGAGTGAAAACACCAACACAGGAGCAGCAGTGACTGTGTTAACTTAGCCCAGGTCTGCTGGTGGATGAGAAAGTGTCTGGACTGAGAAAGCATATACAGTGAACTAAGCATCCAGCTGCATCCAGTCTAGCCCATTGTGTACAAGTTTCTACAAAATACTCTCTTGCATACCTACAATCATGTGAGTCATTTCCCTGACAAGTCTGAGTCTCTAGAGGCCCTTCTAGTGAATCACTGAACCCAAAGGCCATAGAGGAATTGGGGAACTGAGCCATGGATGGAGCTGTTAATTAAAAATTATGGACTTAAAAAAAAATTATGGACTTACTTAGCTGATTAAGCATTTGGAACTATGGTGACCTGAGACATCTTATGACTAGTCTGCTATTAATCTTAGCAGAATGAATAATAAATACACCTTGTGATCAGACTCTGTATTTCTTAGGCAGGGATATCACAGAATTGTAACCTACTGGGTCTTACACGATGTTGATTTGTTCCTTCTGGCAAGAGTTGGTATTGATCAACTTAATATGACATCTACTATACCTTCTCCCTGTACGTTTACTGCATTTCTTTTTAATGAGTAGGGAACTCTGGTGGCAGTCTGTAGGGAGCTGGGCTACTAACCCCAAAGCAACATCTCTCTGGTCCTCTGAATCCACCTTCAGCTCCATGGGGCTTCCCATCTTGCTGATTATAAAAAGATTTTTACTTGGCTCACCATGTTTGGCCAACTCTGGGCTCCCTTAACAACTCTGGGGCTGTCCAACCACTTTCATAATGTATTAGGAAGGAAGGGTAAGGGTAAGAAGGAACACAGGCAGGCAGGAGAGAAGAAAGACAGAACGGTGTTCTATGTCTTTCTTCTTAGATAAAGATGTTCCTGGGTACCATAATGCATTTGTGCCTGATTACTAACCTAAAAGTTGGCTGTGTAAAGCTAGCCAATGACACCAAGAGAGAAAGGCCTGGCAGTTTTACATCCATAAAGATTACAATAAAGAAAACCTGCACTTCTACTCTGTATCACAGTGTCTCCTTGAATTGGAATTGACTGTTGACAATGCATTTTTGTTTTGTTTTGTGTTTCATCTTACAGAAACGGTAGCATAGCACAACAACCAAAGTGGATTAGCTGCCACTAAAAATAGTGCCACATCCTCAAAAAAAAATGCTTGTGATTCTTGTTCACAATATTCCAGTATTGATTGGCAGAGCACAGTGATGCTCAAAACCCGTCACTGACTTTGAGTTGGAACCAACCCATAACTGACCCTCTAGCGGGGGTTTGGAGGCTATAAATCACACAAGAAGAGATTGTCCATCTTTCTTCTGCATTCAGAAAACCAGTTCCTCCACCAATCCCAAAAGCCTTGAAGTCCTTTGTTGAATCCTTTTACACATGTAGAGAGACAATGGGGAATGCACATGGTGGTTATATGGGCTACATCTGGAAGTGCTAGTTCATCACATTTACTTCTATTCCTTGGGCCCAACCTTACTACATGGAGTTGAGGAATTGTTGCTTAGCTGTGCCTGGGAGAAAAAAAAAGAAGTTGTCCTGCATATGTAGACGCCATTCTGTGCTTAGATTTTTACTAATACGTCCTGGAGAGCTTCCCTATCAGTATACAATAAGCTTCCTCAGTTTTTCAGAAAACATCTGGTCAGTATTGCATTCTATAGATGACTACAGTTTATTTAAACAGTTCCATGTACATAGAGCCTTGGATTGATTCCAAGCTGTTGGAATGCTGAAGTAAATAATTCTGAGTGCATGTGCAGATAAACACGTGGGATCAGTTCCCAGGGAAGGAATTAGTGGGCCATAGGGGGAAGTGCATTGTAATTGTGAGAAATTCACCACAGTGTCCTTCCCTGAAACTCTTCTCCTCTATAAGTAAAGTTGAGCATCTTTTTTTAGGCCACTTGCATTTTGTTTTCTGTGTCTGTCACCCATGATATATGAACAGAAAACAAGTATTTCCCCAGCTTGTTAATTACTTTTGGATTTTGCTTATAGTATGTTTTTCCACCAGAAATTTCCAATTTTCATGTAGTTGAGTTTATCAGTCTTTTAAGGCATCTAGGTTTCAAAATAATTTTTATAAATTCTTCTCCATTGTGAGGGAGTTTTGTGCTACACTGAGTTCTAACTGTACTAGAGCAAATGGATCAAAGCAGTACAAGACTGGAAGCAGGGACACCAGAAAGAGGCTTTAGCATTTATTTTAATTAAGGTAGAAGGAGGTAAGTATATTTAAAAATTAGGAGATAAAGCAATAGTAAAAACATTACACAACATGGGTGACTCTGCAGGACATTATGCGGAGTGAAATATCTCAGTCACAAAAGGACAACTACCACATAGCACCACTGTTATGAAGCAGGTCTGACATGACTGTTTGGGAGGAGTGGATAGATAATGAATACTGCATTGGAACAGATGGAGGAAAGAACTGTTTAAAAGGAATATGTGATTAGGCATTATTTGTATAATAGCCCAGAATAAGAGGTATCTTGCACAAAGGACTGTGCGGAGAGAGGTAATTGTGCAATGAATGAATATTTAAAAAAAAAGTAATAGTGAACTGAGGGGGAAGGAAGGGAGAGGGGGTAAAAATGTACAAAAATAAATGGATGAAAATCTAACTGCTCTGTAAACTTTCATTATAGTTACAATTAAAATAAAAAATTTTATATAAAAAAAGAAATAAAAAAAACCTTAGTAAAGCACTGATATGGGGCATAGGCAAAGGGAGTAATTGAGAATAATTGTGGATTCTGGCCAGGTGGTGGTGTTAAGAATGGAATAAATAAAGCTGCTTATTGTTTCTGGGGCTTTGGGCTGATCTTGGGAGCTTAAGGGAGTAAAACAGAACCCTAGAATGTAATTGCTGAGATATAGTTTTACTTACTATTTATCTTATCTTATTTGGCTTCTACTGACTTTTGTATCATTAAAAGAACAAATCATTCCATAAAATAAACAATGTTAGTTTGTTCCCGAAGACAGTATATCTTGTCCCCAAAGGCAGTCAAGAGTTCTCAGTAATCAAGAAGCAGCACATTAAAGAGACAGAAGCAAAGCAAATAAATGTCCATTACACATGGAAAAATATTAAAAATCTACTCAAAATAGAAGAAATGCAACATTGAATAGCATGAAGACATCATTTTACATCTGTCAGAAAAATAAAAAATCTTGACACTTGAGAATATATTTTCTGCTTGTGGTAATCCCAGAAGATGGGAAAATATTGTGAAGAATTTGAAACAAACAAAACTAAAAGGGACTATTCAGATAAAACAAACAAACAAAATAACAAGAACTTTGATGGCTTACTAATGAGAATCTGCACTGCATTCCTGAAGGTACATGGTTCGAATCCACCAGCTATTCTGTGAGGGAAGGGTGGGCAGTCTTCCTCTGAAAACACTGGAGGACCAAGCTATGGGTTGGTTCAGACTCAGTGGTCAACAACAACAACATCAACATTACCCCTTTTCAAGAGGCGATGTAATAACTCTTTGTGAGAAGAGTGGCAGGCAGTATTTGTGCACCTCAGAGATTTACCTAAACTTCCAATTAAATCTTTTGGGTCTTATGTTGAATCATATAGCATTCAACAATTCCTTTCTCTCTAGGTCAATTACCTCTGTCCTTTAAAAATGAACCAGCAAATTTATTAATAAATATTTACTTGAGTACCGCTTTGTGTCAAACACCCTTTTAAGTATTTCAATGAAATGTTTTGACACAGTGACTACAATAAAGCAGGAGATTGAAATGCGGCAGAGATTGTGAGAATGGTGTGGGATTGGGCAGGGTGCCATGTGGTTGTACACAGCATTTTTATGAGTTGGAGTTGACTTGATGACACCACTTTGAAAAGCAAAGTGACAAAAGCTGACAATAACTCCTGTCCTCATGGAGCTTACAGTCTAAGTTTTCTCTTTTATTGTCTCCACAGGAAGCTGTAGTGGCCTAATATGCTATCTGTTTCACAGCTAATCAAAAGGCCAGTAGTTTGAATCAAACAGCTGCTTTCCGCCCTCCTCTTGGTAAGATTTCCTGCCTTAGAAACCTGGTGGTGATCGCTGTGAGTCAAAATCAACCACACACCCAAGAGGTAGTAGTAATAATGTTCTTTCTATATATTTTCTTTCTCATAGTTTCTGCTTCTTCCATTACCATGATTGCTCATGGCTGGGTGTCCTCACAATTCTCTCTACATCCTAATGGATATTTGTGTCATCTCTAGCTTTTACTATTACAAGTAGTGCTGCATTGAATAGCCTTGAATACACATATTTGATATTTTTACCAGTGCCTCTTTGGGATAGATCCTTAGAAGTGATGATACGAGATCAAAGGTCAAGTCTATCTGTAACTTGCAATATATACTTTGCAATCTCTCCTCTAGAGTGTTCTTTGTTCCAAAATGTCTTAGCACACTCACCATTTCCCCCACTGCCAGTCATAACTAAAAATCCAAAGCAAAGTAAACTAATTAACCTAGTAATATTTTTAACCGATATATTAACCATCCTGAAAATAATGATTTTAAATGCTTTCAAAATACCATACATCTTTAATGGGATATAGTCTAATGAGAAAAAGAACTTAAAAAAAATACCCTCAAGCTGTTTCTACTAACATCTTGTTAGCAATAATATCAGTTTAGTTATTCTGAAATGATTAAACATATAAGGCAGAGAACCACCATCTGCCTATCAGTTTGTTGCACTGTGGTAGCTTGCCTTTTGCTGTGATGCTGGAAGTTATATCACCAGTATTTAAAGCACCAGAAGGGTCACTTGTGATAGGTTTGAATGGAACTTCCCAAGACTGAGTAGAAGCATCTGGTGATACACTTCTTTAAAAACTGGTCAGTGAAAAGCTCATAAATAACAGCAGAATAGTATCTGATCTTGTGCCAGTAGATGAGCCCTCAGGTTGGAATACACTCGAAATACCATTGGGGGAAAGCTGTCTCATCAAAGTAGAATTGAACTCCAGGAGGTGGATGGAGGGAAGCTTGGAGGGTCCCTATCCATGAGGGTGGTGCAGAACAGAGCAAGGCTCAGGTGTGTTGTTCACAGGATCACTATGAGTCAGAGCTGACTTGATGGAACATAGCAACAATTTGTTGAAGAGGCTTGACTCAAATGAGAAGAAACAGCTGTAAACGTCCGTTAGTAACCAGAACATGGAATGAAAGAAATAAGAATCCAGTAAAAAAGAACATTTTAAAACATGAAATAATATTCTTAAGATTGCTATTCTAGGAATTAGTTAGATGAAATGGATTGCTATTGGCTGTTCTAAATCAAACAATCATATTGTCTACCATACCAGGACTGTCAAGTTGAAGAGGTGCTGTGCCACCTTAATTTTCTAAAGAGCATGCCAAAATCTATCCTGAAGTAGAAATAACTCTGTTGTAATAGCATAATATTCTTGCATTAACAATGAGTATCAGAGAACTGCCAGAAGACCAGGCTGGGTTTAGAAGGGGTTGTGGTACTAGGGATATTGTAGCTGATGTTAGATGGATCTTAGCTGAAAGCAAAGAATGCCAGAAGAATGTCTATCTGTGTTTCATTGATTATGCAAAGGCATTTGACTGTGTGGATCATAACAAACTATGGCTGACACTGAGAAGAATGGGAATCCCAGAACATTTAATCGTGCTAATGCGAAACCCATACTTGGACCAAGAGGCAGTCGTCAGAACAGAGCAAGGCAACACTGCATGGTTCAAAATTGGGAAGGGTGTACGCCAGGGATGTGTCCTGTCTCCATACCTTTTCAACCTGTATGCAGAGCAGATTATCCGAGAGGCTGGGCTCTATGAGGAGAAGCGTGGCATTAGGATTGGTGGATGATCTATCAACAATCTGCGTTATGCAGATGACACAACTCTGCTTGCTGAAACTGAGAAGGACCTGATGCGCTTGCTGCAGAGGGTCAAGGACTGTAGCCTTCAGTATGGACTGAGGCTCAATGTCAAGAAGACAAAGATTCTCACCACTGGACCAATTGGTAGCATCAGGATGGATGGCGAAGAGATTGAGATTGTTCACAGCTTCAGTTTGCTTGGCTCCACGGTCAACACTCTTGGCACCAGTAGCCAGGAAATTAAAAGATGTATTGCGATGGGAAAGTCTGATGTTAGGGACCTCTCTAAAGTACTCAAGAGCAACGGTGTCTCTCTGGAGACTAAGGTGCGCCTGATACAGGCCATGGTCTTTGCAATCACTTATTATGCATCAGAGAGTTGGACAATGACTAGGGAGGATAGAAGGAGAATTGACGCTTTTGAGCTGTGGTTCTGGAGAAGAGTATTGAGGGTACCATGGACTGCCAAGAAAACAAACAGATCCATCCTAGAGAGGGTTAAACCAGGCTACTTCTTGGAGGCAAGGATTCTGAGGCTCCGTCTAACATACTTTGGACATGTTGTAAGGAGAGACAGGTCCTTGGAGAGAGACAGCATGCTTGGTAGGGTAGAGAGACAGCGCAGGAGGGGAAGACCCTCTATGAGATGGATTGATTCAGTGACTGGGGTAATCGGGATGGGTGTGTCAGAGGCAATGCGATTGGCACAGGATAGAGCAGGGTTTAGGGCTGTTGTACTTAGGGTCGCTATGAGTCGTAAATGACTCGACGGCACATAACAACAACAACAACAACAACAACAACAACATCAGTTAATACGACCTTTTCAACTTAACACACCAGCCACTAGTGGCAAAGAAGAAATTGAAGATGTTTGCCTACTGCTACAATTTGAAATGAATCAAATATATAATAAAATATGTTTACTTGTGATTAGAAGAATTCTATCACCAGTAATTTGAGAACAAATAATCTGAAAAATTTACATATTAAGAACATAGCATCAAGTACGGCAATCCCAGAGGCAAGCAGTCCAAATCCACCAGATGCTCTGCTAGAGAAGGAGGAGCAATCTCCTCCTGTACCAGTCAGATCTGATTTGATGGTTGTTGTTGTTGTTATGTGCCACTGAGTCATTTGTGACTCATAGCGACCCTATGTACAACATCCCTAAACGCTGCTCTGTCCTGTACCAATAGCACCATCTCTGATACACCGATCCCGATTACCCCAGTCACTGAATCAATCCACCTTACAGAGGGACTTCCCCTTCTACGCTGTCCCTCCACCCTACCAAGCATGATGTCCCTCTCCAAGGACCTGTCCCTCCTTTCAACATGTCCAAAGTATGTTAGACGGAGCCT
>NW_006399788.1:15277247-15278543 GCF_000299155.1 Elephantulus edwardii | reverse complement strand
CTGCTTGCTGAAACTGAGAAGGACCTGAAACGCTTGCTGCAAAGGGTAAAGGACTGTAGCCTTCAGTATGGATTGAAGCTTAACATCAAGAAAACAAAGATTCTCATCACTGGACCGAGTGGCAGCATCATGACAGATGGTGAAGAGATTGAAAACAACAAACTTTTGGTGAGCTCTGGTGGCCTAGAGGCAAGAAGCTGCACTGCAATCCCAGAGGTTGTGTGGTTCAAATCCACTAGATGCTATGCTGAGGAAAGAGGGACAATTGCCTCCTGTACCAGTCAGATCTGATTTGATGGTACACACATAAATAATAATAATGATAATTTTAAAAATTAAAAAATAGAACAACAAACTTTTAATGATAGTGTTGACAAAGAGTACTGAGTATTCTGTGGACTATCATATAGACAAACAAATTTGTCCTGGGTAAAATGTAGCTAGGATACTCCTTAAAGGCAAGAATGGTAAGACTTCACCTCACATACCTAGGGCATATTGTCTGGAGGGGCAAGTTTGAAAAGGTGAAGCATCAGACTAGTATAGTAAGGTAAGACCCTCAATGAAATGGATTGACACGGTAACTGCAACAAAGCACAGCAGAGATCGTGAGGATGGCATGCAGGAATTGGGCGAGGTTTTGCCCTGTGGTCCACAGTCTCAATGAGTCAGAGTCTACTTAAAGGTAACACAAATTAGAATGAGGACCTAGAAACAAAAAAGGATCATTAATTGGAAAACATAGTATAAGTGGTATAAATAAGTGCAAAGATGGTCTGTTAGATTTTGGCGAGACTAAGTCATTGAAAAAATAACTTTTTAGTAACAGGAAAAGGAAACTGCACATGGCTAATTTTCTTCAGTTCCTACAAGCAAGATTGTGTGATAAACTTAACTTAGCTTGTTTATGAGCTTCCTGCAGTAACAGCACCACATTCTTCTCATAGTCCAGCTTCTTGGATTACTGTTCAGCATACAGACTGAATAGGTTTGGTAAAAGGATACAAGCCTGACCCAAACATTTCCTGATTTTAGACAATAGGTCTATGCACAAGTTCTATATGAACACAACTAAGTGTTCCAGAATTCGTATTCTTCTTAATGTTACTCTTAATTTATTATGATTTACACAGTTTGACACTTTTACATGGTTGGTAAAAACTAATTAAGCAACTTACTGGTATTCGCTGCTTTCACCCAAGATCCATTTGGCATCAACTATGATATCCCTCATTGAATTTCTGGCAGTTCCCTATTCATGTATTGCTTTGTTGTTGTTGTTAAGTGCTGTCGAGT
>NW_006399788.1:15271717-15275852 GCF_000299155.1 Elephantulus edwardii | reverse complement strand
CTTGGATCTACAATCAACACTGTGTAAGCAGAAGTCAAGAAATCAAATGACATATTGCATTGGACAAATCTGCTGCCAAGTTCAAGTGCTGAACAGCCAATGTGTCAATTTAAGGTATACCCGGCCCAAGCCATGGTATTTTCATTTGCTTTCATATGCATATGAAATTTGAAGAATGGGCAATGAAGACTGAAAAAGTAATGTATTTGGATAGTGGTGTGAGAGCTGAATATTTAATATGTCAAAGGCTACCAAAAGAATAAACGAATTTGACTTGGAAGAAGTATAACCAGAGTTCTTCTTAGAGGTTAGGATGGTAAGACTTCATCTCATATGCCTGGGCCACGTTATCAGGAGAGGTGCGTCCTTGGAAGAGGATATTGCTCTTGCAATGGTAGAGGGTCAGTGAAGGAGAGGAAGATCCTCAGTGTAGTTTAATCCTGTTTGGAAATGTAATTCTCTTTGTTATGGTGCGGAGGTTGTGTCAATTTTATCAGCTTTATTGACTATGCAAAGGCCTATTTGACTGTGTGGATCCTAACATATTCTGGCTTAACAATGAGAAGAATAGGAATCCTGGAACACTTAGTTGTGTTCATACAAAACCTATACCTAAGTCAAGAAGCTGTTGGGCGTATTATGTGTCCCAAACCTACTGGCATCTGAGGGATGTAAAGACACAGCCGACACACAGAAACAAGGATGCAAATAGCGGAAGACAGAGGTGCATGTGAAGATGGCCAAGGAACGAAGTAATGCCAAGGCAGCAGAAATTGAGCCCTACATTTGGACTTCCAGTCTCCTAAATTATTAGAAAAGAAAATTCTGCTCCTCAAGGCCAGTCACTTGTGGTATTGTGGTGCCTACAGAACCACTCGGTAATTAAGACAGCAGATGAGTTTGAGCTGGTTCTCACAAGGCTTGGAGGTGCTCCTCTTACATAATTCTTCTCCCCCACACTGGATCTCAATGAGACTATTCAAAGAGGTATAGGCTTGGAGCCTTTAGGCACCTGTGTGATCCATCACGTAGAGAACAAGCGAGTGTGTAGAGGCCGTAACACTGGGTGGGAGGTCAGGGCCTCAGATCCAGTCCTGCCTCTTCCTCACCTGGTCACTTATTCCTCCTCCCTAGGCAAGGTTACCCCAGACCTTAAGTGGGGCCCAGAAATATTTTTCTTAAAAGTTCTTCAGGTGTTCGGAGGATAGCACGCATTAGAAATCACGCACTTGATCAGATAGTCACTAAATGTCCTTCCAGCTTTGGATTTTGTAGTCCGTTCCTTATCTGATTGTCTTTCTTTGAAGACTGTTCATATACTTGATTCCATAAGAAGATTGTGTGCATATGATTAATCAAACAAATCTGCAAAATGTTTACTCAGGGAGGGAAAAGAAGGAAAACAATTTCTTGAGGACTTAGTCTGTGCTGGATATTTGACCAACCCAATTTCTGTTGTCCCTGTTTGGAAGATTATAATAAATGTGCTCTCCATGAGCTGCCCTTTTTTACTCGACGCTAAAACAGAAGGGCTATTCTGCTGTGGGCCTCTTCACACTCTGAGAGGAAAATATGGTAATGAGAACACATTCCTTTTTATTTTTTCTTCCCTATTTTATTTACATTTAACGTTTTAATTAGAAAATGATGTAAAAGAAACATATTTTTTCCTTCTGAATCTGTAATGAAAAATAATGATCATCTACCTTCTCTACTTTTGAAGAATTGATGCCTCTGAGTTGTGGTGTTGGCAAAGAATATTGAATATATAATGGACTGATAAAACACAAACAAATTTATTTGGAACAAGCAAGAATGCTCCTTAGAAGTGAGGTTGGCAAAACTTGGGCTCACATACTTTGGGCATGTTACTGAGAGCTACCACTCCCCAGAGAAAGACGTTTTGCTTTGTGAAATATAGGGTCAACATAAAAGAGCAAGACCCTCAGGGAGATGAACTAACAGACAGCAGCAAAAATGGGCATAATAAGCAGAGGAGAGATTGTGAGGATGGAATAAGATCAGACAGTGTTTTGTTCTGTTGTACGCAGGGTCACTAAGAATTAGAATGGATCTGAGGGCACCTGACAACAACTACTTACCTCTCCCCATATTCCAACCTTATCCCCAATCTGCCATCTAGTTATCCAGACTCTCCTATTTCTTTATGCGGTTGTTAGGGGCAGTCAAGTCACTATAACATATATAATTTTTTTTATGCTTATGTTGCTTTTCTCCCTGAATGTTAGTTGTAGCATTTGGTAAGAAGCTGCCCTGCAGTCCCAAAGGTGTACAGTTCAAAACCACTCACTGCTCTGTGGGATAAAAATGTGCAATTTCTTTCCATGCAATTAACTGCCTCTGAAAACCCACTGGAGGGTCAGCTATGGGTTAAGACTGGATGAGACACACCACGACATGTTGATTTCTTCTTCATATGTCAGTTGTGGCATTTAACATTTATTATCTTCCCCCTTATGACTGTTTATAAGACATTGGCTTTATATTATTTTTCATATTTTTTTACTGGCCTCTCCCACTCATCACCTGATCCTTTCAATATAGCTCAATCATGATTATTATTTTAAAAACAAGTAAGTAAGCAGAGTCTTTACATCAAAGCTTTGTAAACATTGGTTGTGGTAGAATCAAGCAGTGTACTAATGATGCCAGTTCCTTTTCTGCATAGCTTTTTGTTTTCCCTGTATACATGAAGTCTTTCCAAAATTTTAGGATGTAGAGCTTTCCCCACCCTACCTGTTTTGCTCCTTGAAGGAAGGATTCCCTTAAGCAAAAGGGGCTGGAGGTCCAATAGCTTTGTAGTAAATTTTCAGTTGATACATAACTGTTTGGTGCTAAGTCTTACCTTCCTTTTCTGATGCCTTCACCTCTCCCGATTACTGTCTCCTAAGAATCAATCCTGTTTCCTGTGTGGAGGATATATCGCTTCCTGCTGGCATTCTGAAGGTAGATGGGTTTTCAGTCTTTGTCCTCATTTTCCCATCCTTTACTCAGCGGGTGGCTTCAAAATCTGAGGCTCTTGAGCATTCTGCAGGGTGACCTGAAGGATCATCCTCTAGTCCTTTCCCCTTCTGCAGTGCTAAAATGGTAAGCACTCTTTACAGCATCTTTTTCCTCATGCTCAATCACCACACTCTTCTGACTCTTCCTCCGAATCACCTCTCCTATTCCCCTGCACCTCCACCAATGAGACCCCTTTCGTCTCTTGTGTATGCCTCTCCTTCGATCACTTCTGTGCCACATAGGCCCACAAGTCTGTGATCTCATTTCTGCCATCAAACCATGAATTTGTTATGCAACTTGAACTCCCAAGCATGACCATATAGCCTTCCATAGTGCAGCCTCCACCCGTGTCTTTAGTGTCTCTTTTCCTTCTCAGCCTCACTCTACACCCATTGCCAATATCCATTTCCAGTCATGCAGAACTATTCTTTTGCTCTTCTGTTAGGCCATGCTCTCTCTTACTGCCCGACGTTAGCATAGCACATTTTATTTGTTCTTCCTCTTGACAGAATTTCTGACCTCTAACTTGACTTTATGCTCCCCTATTACCCAGGGTGAAGCTGTGAAGCTGAACATTGTGACACTGATGAGTCAAATGCGATAATGGTTACCCATAGTGGGCAGTGTTTGTTGGAGCTCCCCAATTAAAACAACTTTGGAAGCAGGGGTGGTATCCACTTCCGTAAATAGCTTGCCTCCGGAAACCCTATGAACCTGGAGAAAGGATGAAAGTCATGCAAGTGTTGAGGACTTTCTTTCACAGGGTCGCTATGAGTAGCCTACGATTCAGTGTCAGCCTAGTGGAACGAAAGTGATACTACCAAGAAAAGGTGGGGGACTCTAACCCGCAGCCCTCAGGCCTATTTTTTATTGTTTTTGGTCAAACATTCTTCTAGGTCATATAGTCCTGTTGTGTCCACTTGATAACTTGTGGTTGCTGTGACGCTGAACACAGTGACACTGATGTGTCAAATGTGATAACGTTTACCCATGGCAGACAGTGTTTGGTGTTGCTCCTGGTTAAAACAAGCTTGGAAGCAGGAGTGGCATCCACTTCTGTAAATAGCTTGCCTCTGGAAACACTATGAACCTGGAGCAAGGATGAAAGTCA
>NW_006399788.1:15240894-15243049 GCF_000299155.1 Elephantulus edwardii | reverse complement strand
TTTGTTCACAATAGCAAAGAGTTGGAAACAACCCAAGTGCCTGCCCATCAACAAACGAATGGATAGAGGAGCTGTGGTATATTCACACAATGGAATACTACGCTGCATTGAAAAACAAGAAACTCATGAAATATTGTTCAAAATGAGTGACCCTGGAGGACATTATGCTGAGTGAAATATCTCAGTCACAAAAAGACAAATGCTGCATAGTACCACTGTTATAAATGAGGACTGGCATAGGCGTTGGGGGGAGACTGAGAAAGATGGGTTCAATAATGTATACTGTATTGAAACAGATGAGGGAGAGAAGTGTTTAAAAGGGATATATGATTAGGTATTATTGTCATGACAGGAGTCCAGAACAAAGGCAATATAGTGGAGTGAACTTGGTGAGAGTGATTGTATAACAATGAAAGAATTTTTCTTTTACTTTTCAAAGAGAAGAGCTAATTGGGGTAGAGGGGTTGGCAGGGGGGAAAGTGCAACAATGAATAAAAGGAATCCAAAGTCTCTGTAAACTTTCATTAAAATTAATTAACATGTTGCCGCACACTTTTAAATTGATGACTGTGCTTAGAAATACATTTTGCCGTCATTACAAACAAACAACCTATTACATTCACATTCATAATTAAATATTTGCTTTAATTAAAAAACAAATTACATTTCCCCAGGGTAATAAAGGAGGGATTGTGCATGCATAGAGTGGCCTTCCCATTGCACCTTGGATCACGAAAAGGAGAAAAGCCCGTGGGTTCTCGACATGTGGCTCTTCTCCAACGCAAGTGTTTTACTTTCCGCGGACCATAAAAAGACATTGGAGAGATGAACCTGTTTCCCTGCTGACCTGTTTCCAGTGCGACATACTTGTTTTACCCATGTACAGTAGGTGCAAGGTGGTGTAGTGGGGGGGGGGCGCAGGAGCCAGACTACCTCTACTGAAAGAGCCATTGGAGAAGCTCAATGTCACTAGTAAAATAAGGCCATGGAATGACTACAGAACAGACCATTAACTACTTATATTCAAGTTTAAATTCAAGTTGAAGAAAATGAAAACAAGTCAAAGAGAACCAATTTATGACCTTGAATATGTCACAACTGAATTTAAAAACCATCTTAAAATATTTGATGCATTGGACACCGATGACCAAAGACCAGATAAGTTTTGGGATGACATCAAAGACATCATCCATGAAGAAAGCAACAGGGCATTACAAAGACAGAGAAGAAAGAAAAGGCCAAAATGGATGTCAGAAGAGATTCTGAAACTTGCATGGGAATACAAAGAAGTTGAAACAAGGGAAGGTAAGAAAGTGGAACAGAAAATTTCAAAAGACAGTCTGAGAAAACAAAGAAAACTGTTATAATGAACTGTGCGAAGACGTAGAGTTAGAAGAGAAAAACACCCTCAGTATTTCTCAAATTAAAAGAACTGAAGAACAAATTCAAGCCTTGAGTTTCAATACTGAAGGATTGTACAGGAAAAATCTTGAATAATACAGAAAGCATCAGAAGAAGTGGAAGGAATGAATAGTTGCTGTACCAAAAAGAACTAGTCAACTATGAGCTATTTCAGGAATGATCAACAACTAACTAACGGAAGAAATCCAAGGTGCACTGAAGGCATTGGGGAAAGCAAACCAACAACAACAAATAGGCCCCAGGAATTTATGGGATACAAATGAAGATGCTTCAGGAAACAGAGGCAGCCCAGGACATGCCCACTAGTCTCTGCCAATAGATCTGGAAGATAGCTAGTTGGCCAATGACTGGAAGAGATTAATATTCCCATACTCAAAAAAGATGATAAAAAATGGAAATTATCAAATAATATAATCTCACTACTGGGCTGATTAGCAGCATTATGATAGACAGTGAAGAGATTGAGATTGTTAACAGCTTTGGTGTCCTTGGCTCCACAATCAACACTCTTCATTCCAGCAGCCAGAGGGAAAACAAACAAACAAACAAACAAACAAAACCCCCCAAAACCAAATTGTGTTGGAAAAGTCGCTGTCAGGGACATTTCCAGAGTACTGAAGAGCAACAATGCCAGTCTGGAGATTTTAGTTGCGCCTGGTACAGGCCATGGTCTTTGCGTTTACGTACTGCACATCAGAAAGCTAGACAATGACTAGGAATGACAGAAGGAGAA
>NW_006399788.1:15206407-15240209 GCF_000299155.1 Elephantulus edwardii | reverse complement strand
TTGCAACATGTCCAAAGTATGTCAGACAAAGCTTCAGAATCCTTGCCTCCAAGGAGCAACCTAGTTTCACCCTCTAGGATAAACCTGTTTGTTCTTTCAGCAGTCCATGGTATACTCAATGCTCTTTTCCAGCACCACAGCTCAAAGACATAAATTCTTTTTCTAGTCATTGTCCAGCCCTATGATTCATAGTAAGTAATCATCAAGATCATGGTCTGGATCAGGCACACCTTAGTCCCTAGACTGACATAGTTGCTCTTCAGTATTTTGGAGAGGTCTCTGACAGCAGACTTTCCCCAAGGCAATTAATCTTTTAATTTCCTGGCTGCTGTGCCAAGAGTGTTGACTGTGGAGCTAAGCACACTAAAGCTGTCAACAATCCTGTTATCTTCATCATCTATCATGATGCTGCCAATTGGCCCAGGGGAGAAAATTTTTGTTTTCTTGATATTGGGCTTCAATCCACATTGAAGGCTGCAGTCCTTGACCTTCTGCAGCAAGCGCTTCAGGTCCTTAGTTTCAGCAAGCAGGACTGTGTCGTCTGCATAACACAGATTGTTGATGAGTCTTCCTCCAATCCTGATGCCACATTTCTCCTTATAGAGCCCAGCTTCTTGGATAATCTGTTCTGCATATAGATTGAAAATGTATGGAGATAGGACACCTTCCTGGTATACACCTTTCCCAATTTTGAACCATGTAGTGTTTGCTTGCTGTGTTCTGACGACTGCCTCCTGGTCTAAGTATAGGTTTTGCATAAGCATGATCAAGGGTTCTGGGATTCCCATTCTTCTCAGAGTTAGCCACAGTTTGCTGTGGTTTACATAGTCAATGATACACAGACATTCCCCTGGTACTCCCTGCTTTCAGCCAAGATCCATCTAACATTAGCTATCATATCCCTAGAATCTTGGCCTCTTCTAAACCCAGCGTGCACATTTGGCAGTTCTCTGTTGATAGGCTGTTTCAGTCGTTTTTGGATAATCTACAGCAGAATCTTGCTTTCATGTGATATTAGTGATAATGTTCAATAATTTATGCAATCACTTTTTTTTGGAATAGGAACAAATATAGATCTCTTCCAGTCAGTTGGCCAGATGGTTGTCTTCCAGATTTCTTGGCACAACTTGGTTAATACATCCAGGGCAGCATCTGTTTGTTGAAATATATCAATTGGTATACCATCAACTCCTGGGGCCTTGTTTTTTGCCAATTCTTTCTGAGCAGCTTGAACTTCTTCCTTCATCACCATAGGCTCTTGCTCATACATGGTTTCATGAAATTCTCTGTCTGCAAATTCATTTTGGTACAATGACTCTGTATACTCTTTCCATCTTCTTTTAATGCTTTCTGGATTAATTAATATTCTGCCTCATAGTTTTTATTACAATTAATCTGGAAGTAGAGAAGAAAACATTTGCTTAATAAGCTATATTTTCCTTTTCCATGACTCTTAACAGAAATTATTTTCATTATCTTAAAGAACCTCTTGTTTGTGTAAGACCCTCTTTGTTTGTGTAAGACTTTCCGTTACAACACAAGAACATAGTGACATTGCTAAAAGACTGTAAAAACACTCCATCTGCAGAATGTTTTTTTTTCTGGGTGGAGTTCTCTGTCTGTGAAGAACATCTCATTCCCCATGACCTGTCTGGATGAGATACAGTTGGCCAAGCATTCAGCTATCTTCTTGTTAAATTCTTAAGTCCACAGACAGGGACCTGCTAGTCAAGCTGTATTTAGAAGAGGTTATGACACAATGGATATCATTACTGATGTTAGAAGGATCTTGGCTGAAAACAGAGAATACCAGAAAGTTGTTTACTTGTGCTATTGATTATGCAAAGGCATTTGACTATGTTTATAATAAGAAATTGCGGCTGCTGTTGAGAATAATAGGAATCCCAGAACACTTATGTAAAACCTATACCTAGACCAAGAAAGAGCTGTGCCAATAGAACAAGGAATTTTTCATGGTTTAAAATCAGGAAAGGGCTGTGTCAGGATTATATCCTTTCTCTTTACCTATTAAATCTGTTTTCTGAGACAATAATTCAAGAAGCTGGACTACATGAAGGAGAATGTGACATCAGAATTAGGGAAGATTCATCAATAACCTGTGTTATGCAGATGGTACACCTTTGTTTGCAGAAAATTAAGAAGACTTGAAGCACTCCAAAAGATAAAAGACTACAGCCTTCAATATGGATTACATCTCAATATAGAGAAGAAGGGGGAAAAACCCTCTCACCAATAGGTAATGTCATGATACATGTTGAAGTTGCCAACTATTTAATTTTACTTGGATCCACAATGAACATCCATGTTAGCAGCAATCAAGCAATCAAGATATTCCACACTAGGTAAATCGGCTGTCCAGGACTTCTCCAAAGTATAAAGGACAAGGATGCCAGTTTAAAGACTAAGGTGTACCTGATTCAAACCAGGATATTTTCATTTAGTTCCTATGCATCTGAAAGTTAGACAAAGTGTGAGGATTACAGAAGAGAATCCGTGCCTTTGAGTTGTGGTGTTGGAGAAGAGTACTGACTTTCCCAAAGACTGACAAAAGAACAAACAAATTTGGCTTGAAAAAATGCAATCAAACTGGTCCTTGAAGGCAAGGATTATGCAACTTTGTCTTACTTACTTTGGGCACATTTTCAGGAGAAACTTCTTTGAAGAGACGCATTAGGCTGGCAAATGTCAGTGAAAGAAAGGAAGACCATCAATGAGATGGATTGACACAATGATTACCACAATGGGCTTGAGCATGATAGAGATCATAAGGATTTTTCAAAATAGGACAAGGACTCTCTTGTTCATAGTGCCACATTGTGTGTTATAGTCAACACAACAGCATCTAACAACAACAACAATGCCACGCAAGGAAACTCTGGTGACCTACTAGTAAAAACTTGCCCTGTCAATCATAAGGCATACAGGCTGTTCTGTGGGAAAAGATGAGCAATCTTGTCCCATGAGATTTACAGACTCTGAAAAGGTACTGAAGGGTCAGTTATGAGTTGATTCTGACATAATAGCACATAACAACAGTATCACACTATCTTGAATGCTGTACCTTTAATCTTGAAATCAAGCAGTATAAGATCTCCCCCTAGCTCTTTCCAAATTACTTTGACTTTTCTTAGTCATTTAAGTTTCCACATGCATCTTTAGAATCTGTGTGTACGTTTCAACCAAAGAAGCTGCTAGAATTTTCATCAATCCTATGGAAGAATAGAGTGAGAAAGTCCATCTTAGTAGCACTCAATCTTCTTATTTTTGAACATGATATCTATATATTTCTGTTTTATTGTTGTGTTCCAATTAAAACTGATGCATAACTAACCCTCTAAAGGGTTTTCAGAGGCATTTAATTGAGATAGATTGCTCAGATTTTGACAAAGCAACATTTGGTAATTTTAAGTACTGAGGTTATTGTCCATATTTAAGTGTCTGATTTTTGGTTAATTATTAAGCATTCTTTGTTTCATGTAACTGTTGTTGAGGATTATATACAAATACGTTTAACTGCTTTGATTTAGGGTCATCTGCCATGAATAACTGCTTTGGTTTAGGCCACACATTATCTTTATGGGACCCGTTTCCATTTCTCCTCCATATCCCTTGTTATCCTGAATAGGGTTAATTTCTAAATTAGGTCTTAAATACTCTGTACTTAACCAATTATTACTGATTTAAATTTTTTGCTAACCAGACTTTTGTGTACTTCTTACTCTTCTATACTCCACCTTTTTTTTTTCCTTTTTTAAATTATCTACTTACCCCTTTTTTCTTCTAAACATGTTTTCCTTTTTTCAAGGAATAGCAATAGCCTCTCCTAGCAACATGTCCAAAATATGAGAGATGAAGCTTTGCCATTCTTGCCTCTGATGAGTACTCTGGATGACTCTTTTCCTAGACATACCTGTTCATTCTTTTGGTAGTCCATTGGATATTCAGTGCTCTTCTCTGATACTACAACTCGAAGGCTCTTCTTCTGTTATCCTTACACATAGATCAGCTCTCAGGTGCATAGCAAGTAGCTGAAAAGACCATGGCCTGAATCAGGTGCATGTTTGTCTTCAAATTGACATCACTGCTTTTCAGAATTTTGGAGAGATCCAAAACTGTGGACTTGCCTTATCTCCTGACTGCTGGTACTGAAGGTGTTAATTGTGGATGCAAGTAAGATTAAATAATTAACAATTTCAATTCTTTCTCCATCTATTATGATGTTTCCCACTGGTCGAGTGGTAGGGACCTTTGTCTTCTTGATGTTAAAATGTAATCCATATTGAAGACTGTAGTCTTTGATCTTCTACAACAAGCACTTTTGGTCCCTTTTGCTTTTAGCAAGCAAGATTGTGTCATCTGTAGGTTTTTGATGAGTCTTCCTCAAATTCTGATGCCGCATTCTTCTTCATAGAATCAGGCTTCATGAATTATTTGCTCAATATATAAATTGAATAGGTGTGAAGAAAGGATATATCCTTGATGCACACCCTTCCTGATTTTAAACTATAGAGTGTTTCCTTGTTTTGTTCAGATAACATCTTCTTGTTCTAGGTATAGATTTCACAAGAGCACAAGTAAGTGTTCTGGGGCTCCCATTCCTCTCAATGTTAGCTATAGTTTTTTGTGATCCACACAATCAAATACCTTTGCATAGTCAATAAAACACATACAGGTATTCTTTTGATATTCTCTGCTTTCAGTCAGAATCCATCTGACATCAGCAATGATATCCCTAGTACCAAGGCCTCTTCGAAATACAGCTTGAAGTTCTGGCGATTCTCTATTGATGTACTGTTCCAGTCATTTTTGGATGATCTTCGGCGGTATTTTGAAGCAAAATCTTGCGGGTGGTATTAATAATATTGTTCAACAATTCCCACATTATGTTGTTGTTAGGTGCTGTCGAGTCATCGGTGGCTCATAGCGACCCTATGAACGAAAGTCCGGAGCACTGTTCATAGAGTTTCCAGAGGCAAGTAATTTCGGAAGTGGATGCCACTCCTGCTTCCAAGTTTGTTTTTAACGGGAAGCTCCACCAAACACTGTCCACCATGGGTAACTGTTATCACTTTTGCCACATCAGTGTTACAGTGTTTAGCATCACAGCAACCATGAGTCACCTCCGTACAGCAACGCACAGACCAGTGCTATACCACCTAGAAGAATGTTTGGGGGGGGGGGAAATTGAACCTTTGGCTCTTTAAGCCACTGCCTGCCCTAAATCCTAGGCCAAGCCTCAAGGGCCTCACTCCTGGAGGGAAGAGCAGTACTGCATGTCAAACATAAGCCCGAAAAAGGCACATGACCCCAAAAACTTGCGATTACTTTCGCAAGCGGACCACCACGCTCAGGCAGCAAGAAGTCACAGAAACCCTGGATGGAGCCAGGAAGGACATGGCCGTCTTCTCCCCTCTCCCTTTGGGGCTTGTTAGATCACCTTTATTGGGAATGGGAAACACTATGAATCTCTTCCAGTGAGTTGGCCAGTCGTCTGTCCTCCAAATTTCCTGGCATAGGCTGGTGAGCATGTCCAAAGTTGCATCTGTTAGTTGAAAAATGTCAATTAGTAACCCATCTATTCCTGGGGCCTTATTTTTTGCCAGTGTCTTCACTGCAACTTGAACTTCTTACTTTGTTATAATTGGCTCTTGTTCATATGGTGCTTCCTGAAAGTTTTCAGTGTTGACCAGTTCTTTTTGGTACATTACATTGACTCTGTGTATTCTTATATATATGTAAAACGTACTGAAAGTGAAAAGAACTTGAAGCACTTATTGAGGAAGATAGACTATAGCCTCCTGTTTGGATTATATTTTAACATAAAAAAAACAAAATTCCTCACAAGTGGACCAATAGATAACATTATGTTAAGTGAAAAAAAGACTGAAATTTTCAATTTCATTTTACTTAAATCATCACCCATGAAAGAAACAGTTAACAGATCAAAATACATATTGCCTTTAGTAAATTTATTTCCTAGGACCTTTTTAGAATGTTAAAGAGCAAAGATTACTTTTAAAAGATTAGGCCATGCCTAAACTATTTTATAGTCTTTTCAATTCTTATGTATGTGAAAGTTGGACATTGAGTAAGGAAGGCAGAGGAGAAGAGCTGAGGCCTTTGCATTGTGGTATTGATGAAGAATATTAAATATATACCATGAACTGCCAAGTGAACAAACAATTCTTTCTTGGAGAAAGTGCAGCCAGGGTTCTCCTTAAAACTAAGACTGATAAAATTCTGTCCCTGTCTTTCGGACATGCTATCAGGAGAGGCTAGTCCTTGGGAAAAGACATAATATTTGGAAAAAACAGAGGGTCAAAGAAGGCCAGAGTCTGCACGAGATGATTGACACAGTGACTGCAACAAGGGATTTAAGCACAGGAGAGATTGTGAGGATGGTGCAAGGTGGGACAGGGTTTTGTTGTGTTGTACTTAGGGTTGCATTGTTGTTGTTGTTGTTGTTGTATGCCTTTGGGTCTGAATCTGTCTGTAGCTGACCTTCTGGTGGATTTTCAGAGGCAATTAATCACACAGGAGGAGATTGTGCATTCTTCTCCCACAGAGAAGCCAGTGGATATGAACTGTGTGCCTTTGGGATTGCAGTGCAGCTTCTTACCACCGGGGCCACCAGAGCTATGACTTGGAGTTAGCAACGTCTAACAACAATAGCATATATTTGTTGAGGACGGTCCTGTATGTGTCATTTAGTATGCATTGTTGTGTGCCATTGAGTCAGAACCAATCCACAGCTGGATCCTCGAGCAGGTTTTCAGAGGCAGTAATCTCACGGGAGGAGATGTCCATTCTCCTGCATAGCACTGGTGGATTCGAGCTATGTGCAGTGTAGGTTCTTACCACTAGGCCACCAGAACTCCCTAGTTAGTGTATATGTGGCATTTTTTTTGTAGAGTTGTAACTGGAAAAGGACAGCATTTAACTGCCTGTTACTGCAAGTCAATTTGCGTGAAGACAAAGATTGACTCTTTCAGTGCACTTTATTCAGATGCTGGCTATCTGAGAGAAATGGTGAGGATTGAAACTCTAAAGAGTGGTTTGTGACATCTCAAGGTAAAGCCAGGCTTTATAAGAGGGTAGTGAAAGGGAAGAAGTATATAGGAACGGTTCAGAAGTCCAATAATGTAGGCTGTCAGACATCTCATGCCATATGTTCTGGAGGAAGTAGCCATCGAGCTCCCTTGCAGATACTGTGTCCTCTGCTGAACTTTTTGGGGGACATGTTTGGGGGAGGTGGTTTTCAGGCTTCCTTGTGAGTGGAATGGCCTATACTTTAAGTAATGTCTTGATTTTTTTATGCCAGGTGACTTGATTGCAAGTTCTTTTTTTTTTTTTTAACCCTGGCATGAGGGTTTAATACTCAATTTCTACCGAAAGTAGAGCACACTGCATAATGATCACATGATACCAGCTTCACTTCTCAGCATCCCAATCATTTTGAATACAAAAAATTCAGGTATGGATATTGTAGTAAGAAAGGTACAAAAGACATTTGCTTTAAAAAAAAACAAACATTTTTAAAATTAGGGGTTTCCACCACCCTTAAAGCCCAAATCATTGTAGTCTACACAATTATCCTTCATATGCTCATTCCTTTGTTAAGGATGGGTTCATCCTGGACTGTATATCCCAGTGTGTGTGTGTGTAAGAGATACTGGCACACATCACATATAGCACGTACATCCACAGAGACAGAGAAACAGCTGAGTTTTTGTTGTTTCAGGCACTTCACATTCATGTTCTTGGATCTGCCACCTTCCCATTGGAACTTCTTTGGAGGCAGAATATTTTCCTCAAAGAAACCAGGGTTGACAACATTCCCTGCAGGGAAGTACCTAGCCACCACAAAGGAGGACCCGTCACTTGCAGAGGCCTTCCCCACTCCCATCTTCTTTGTATTCTTTCACACCATGGCTGTGAAATGGCCTGTCCCCGAGGTGAAGCCTGGGTTCTGGAAGTTGTAGCTCTTGATTTCACTGTACCATCTATCAGCCACATCCTTTCCTGGCTGGTCATAGGATGCCCAGGCCAGGTTCTCTCCACATTGGCCACGACTTGACTCCGGACTGTGCTTGAGGATCCTTGTGCTGGCCAGGGCTTCAGAATACTGCTGCGCCTCTTGGTTGAGTTTCTCGCAGAGCTTCAGTGGAGACACCATGCTTCTGCCGGTACTCATTGTGGGCCTTCAGGACCTCATTATTGAACTGCTTGGAAGCTGACTTGCCCATGGCCGGCCGCACGCTCCCGGACTCTGCTGAGGCTTGATTGCAAGTTCTTAGTTCCTGGAATAACAAAATAATCTTACAATTTTCTAATCAGTAGACCTTCTGTAGACATCCATTTACTATTGTTCTAAGCTCATAAACTGTGTTTTCAAGCCTCTCTTCCCACCATCAGAATGAAGGTGTCAGAACAGAGTTGGAGAATGTTCAGGAGAAGAGAACTGAATTTACCAAGCATGTACTCAGATCAAGTCACTCAAATATCCTTTACACACATTTAACATGCCCGGTACTACCATGTGCCCTAAAAATCATTAGGTTAACTTTTCTAAAAGAAAAGTGAGACTCGGTGAGGTCAAGTAACTTGTCCAAGACCACACAGGTGATTAGTGACAGAGTAAACACCCAAATCAACATCTTCCTGGCTCTAAGTGTAGTCTCTTTTCATTTCCCTCCAAAATATGTCTGTTAAACAATGTGAACAAAGGATGAGAATTCCTCAAGTCTTGAGATTGAAATGAAGGGTAGAGAGTACATATGGGTAAGTAGTCCTCCAGCCTAGAATCGCCTTAGAAATTGTAAGATCTTAGTACTCATATCCACATACTTGCAAAAGAAGAAACTAAAAACCAACCAGAATTCATTGCCATCAAATTGACTCTAACTTTCAGTGACACCATATGACAGAGTGGAACTGCCCATAGACTTTTAAGGCTGTGAATCTTTATAGGAAGGCACAGCTGCCCTATATTTCTTCCATGGGCAGGTAGTGGGTTAGAATAGCTGAACTTCCTTCAATCAGTAGCCCAGTGGTTAGCCCACTACACTACTAGGGGTCCTTGAATAAGTGTAAAGATTCTGTATCATAATCTATGTGCAGCTCTGGTATAGGGAGCTCTGGTGGCCTAGTGATAAGAAGGTGTGTTGCAACCCAAAGGCAAGTGGTTCAAATTCACCAGTTTCTTGAAGGTAGAAAAATGGGCAATCTACTCCCACATGATTTATTACAGACTCTGAAAACCCAGATGGAGGGTCAGCAGCTATGAGTCAGCTCTGTCTCAACAGCATGTAACAACAACAATCTGCAACCTGGGAGTTCTGACAGAGTTTGTAATCAGTCATAGGAGAGAGGTCCATGACAAGGGTGGGAGAACTTAGCTGTGAGGTCAGGCATTTAAGGGAGTGAAAAGTGCAGAAAGGGAACCCTAGAATTCAAGGAAGTAGACCAAAAATTTAGAATAAAGGATTAAGGATGAGGCAAGGAGGAGGAACAGAGCACTCAAGTGAGAGAACAGTTACTCAAGCCTGAAATTTACAGGAATCCATAAACCAGAGGTAGGATTAACACAGAAAAGAGCCTTTCCAGGAGAAAAATTACACATTGATAGGGGGGAATCAGCCTCCTCTAATCTCAGTAGGGGGCCAGCAACATGAATTCTGATCAGGATGAAGTCAGGAATCCAGTCGTCCGTATTAATCTGGCAGGAAAGTGTACTGAAATGAAGCATGATGTCATGACAATTGCAAGAGGAAAAGAAGAAGTCAGAGTATGAACAAAAGTGAGGATCTGCCATAGATTCTATGTGAACCTAGGAACCTACTGAGGATGATCTTCTCTACCATCTGAAAACCCTATAGAGCCATTCTGTTCTGAAACCCTAGGGTGGTTATGACCAAGAAGTGATACAATGGCTACTGGTGGGCACAGGGTCTGCTGCTGGAGCCAGCTCAGCTCGTGGAGAGCTGATAGTGCTCCTGGGGCCATCAGTTGCCATGAGTTGCCTGGACGAAACTCCCCAGAGAGCATTCTCATGGGGTAAATGTAATTTGCCTTTATATATAAAATGACTAAATGCTTGGGGAAGTCTGCTGTCAGAAACCTTCCCGAAGTGCTAAAAAGCAACAGTGTTAGTCTAGAAACTAAGGTGCACCAAATTCAGACCATGGTCTTTGTAATTACTTACTATGCATCAGAGAGCTTGATAATGCCTAAGGATGACAGAAGAAAAATTGATGCCTTTGAGCTGTGGTACTGGAGAAGAATCTTGAACATGGACTGCCAGGAGAACAAAAAGGTTTGTCTTGGAGAGGGTAGGCAAGGATTTTGAAGCTTCGTCTCACAAGCTTTGGGTATGTGACCAGGGGGGACTAGTTCTTGGAGAAAGACATCATGCTTGGAAGATGGAGGGACAGTGTAGGAGAGGCAGACCCCAGGTGAGAAAGATTTGCATAGTAATTGGTGTATTAGGGGTAGGTGTGCCGGAGTCAGTGAGACCGGCTAAGGATAGGGCAGGCTTCAGAGCTCTTGTGCATAGGGTCTTGGGAGATTCGATGGCACATAACAACAACAACACATAATATGAAAGCAGTTGTTTAACACATTCATCTGGATAATACAAAAGTGTATACAGGAAACATCAGGTTCCTTCCTCATCTCTTCTCCAGCACTTTCCAGAGGCAGTTTTTACTGCCTGGCCCTTAGGAATCTTTCCAAAGACCTTCTAAGAATTTAGAACTATCTACTCAACTCAGATATCATGTTAGGAAAGGTGGAGGGGTCAGCAAAAGAGAGGAAGACCCTTAAAAAGTTGCAATGACACAGCATGGTTACTATAGGCTCGAGTGTGGTCAGAATTTGTGAGAATGACACAGCATAGGACAGGGTCCAGCACAGTTGTTCATAGGGTCGCTATGAGTTATACTCAATTTGATAGCACCTGACACAACTCAACTCAAAAAGCTCATGTTACACTGGGGGCACTGGCAAAAAATAGGCCCTAGAAATCAATGGGATGTCAATTGACTTGTTTCAACTGACAGATGCAGCCCTGCAAGTGCTCACCAGTCTACGCCAGGAAATTTGGAGGACAGGTACCTAGCCAACTGACTGGAAGAGATCCATATTTGTTCCCATTCCCAAGAAAGGTGATTTGACTTAATGTGGAAATCAGTGAACAATATCATTAATATCACATATAAGCAATATTTTGCTGAACATAATCCCAAAATGGCTAGAATAGTACATAGAGAGCTGTCAGAAATTCAAGCAGGGTTTAGGCGAGGCTATGATACCAAGAATATCCTTGTTGATGTCAGATGGATCCTGCCTGAAAGTAAAGAATACCAGAAGAATGTCTACTAGTGCTTTATTGACTATACAACGGCTTTTGACTATATGGATCATAACACGTTATGGCTAGCATTGAGAAAAATGGGAATCCCAGAGCACTTAACTGTGCTCATGTAATACTCAAGACTAAGAGGCCATTGTGTCAACAGAAAAAGGGAAAACGGCTTGGTTTAAAATTAAGAAAGATGTGTGTCAGGGTTGTAACCACTCTCCATACCTATTCATTCTGTATACTGAGCAAATCATTTTAGAAACTGGACTGTATGAAGAGGAATGTGACATCAAGATCAGAGGAAGACTCAATAACTTGTGTTATGCAAATGACACAACCTTACTTGCTGAAAGACGGGAGGACTTGAAACACTTGCTGCAAAAGATCAAAGATTACAGCCTTTTTAAAAATATACTGATTTATTTACAAAGTTAGAATACATTGTTTTTCACATCAATCTTTCCCATTTCTTTCACCCTCCCCACCCATTAAATTGTGAGACCCTATGATTACCTTCTCCCCTCTCCCCTCCCATCCTCACCCCTCTGCTTCCACCCTTCCCCACTTGGATCCTCATACTCATTCTACAATAATGGTTTTACACAGTATTTATCCTTATGGGACTGAGTTAGTTCACTCAGCATAATGTTCTCCTGTCCCTCCCAAATTAGGTAGTAATTTGCAAAATCATTGTTCCTGTGTGCTGTGTAGTATTCCAACATGTGACTGTACCATAATTTCTCAATCCATTTGATTGTGGTTGGACATCTGGACTGTTTTGATGTTCTTGCAATGGCAAATAATGCTGTTATGCACTGGTATACAAGTCTTTGTGCCTCAGTTCTCATTTTCTTGGGGTATTCCAAGCAGTAAAATAACTGGGTCATATATAATTTTTATGTTCAGTTTTTTGAGGAAGAACCAAACTGGCTTCCAGAATGGTTGCACCATTTTACAATCCCACCAACAATGTATAAAAGTTCTTATCTCTCCACATCCTCTCCAACATTTACTACTTGCTGTCCTGTTATACTGGAGTGAGATGATATCTCATTGTGGTTTTGATTTACATCTCTCTTATTGTCAATGATTTGGAGCATTTCTTCATGTGTCTGTTGGTCATTTGAATATCTTCTTCTGTGAAAATTCTTTCCATGTCTTTTGTAACTGAGTTATTAGTCTTTTTCTTGAAAAGACCAGGAGTATTCTGTAAACTTTCATTATGTGATTCTTGTCTGAGATGGTGTTGCCAAATGTTTGTTCCCAGTCAGTAGGTTTTCTTTTCACCCTGTTGTAAAAAATTTTTGATGCACACATAGATTTAATCTTTAGAAGGTCTGTTCATCGATATTATCCTCTTCAGACTGTGAATTTTTGGCTATATTTGGCAGTCTCTTTATACCATCACCAGGCCTTCTAAAGTTGATCCCAGATTGTTTCTTGTGAACTTTATGATTTGAGGCTTTACTCTTAGGTCTCTGATCCACCCTGAGTTGATTTTTGTGTGTGGTGTGAAATGTCGATCCTGTTTCTGCTTTAATTTTAGCCCTCTATTTAGACTATATTTTAACATCAAAATACAAAAATTCTCACCATTAGACTGTTAGGCAACATCATGACAGATGTAGAAAGGAGTGAAATAATTAATAATTCATCTTACTTGACCTACAATCAACACTCTTGGTTCTAGCAGTCAGGAGATCAGGAGATGTATGACATTGGAAAAGTATACAGGCAAGAACCTCTCCAAATTATTGAAGAACAAAAACAACAACTTGAAGACTAAGGTGTACCTAGTTAAGGTTTTTTCATTCACTGTTATACATCTGAGGGGAGAACAATGAATAAGGATGACTGAAGAATAATTGAAGCCTTTGAGTTTCGGTGTTGGAGAAGAGTACTGAATATCCCACGGACTGCCCAAAGAAAGAACAGGTATGTCTTAGAGAAAGTGCAGCTGGAGTGCTTGTTGGAGGCAAAGATGACAAAGATGTCCCATGAGCTTTGGGTATACTGCTAGGAGAGGCTATTCCTTGGAGAGGGACATCATGCTTGGAAAAGGTCAGCCAAAGAGAGGAAGACCCTCAAATAGGTAGATTGACAGTGACTGCAGCAATGGGCTCAGGTATGTCAGAAATTATGAGGTTGGCACAATGGTTCAGATCTGTTACTCGTAAGATTGTTGTGAGTTGTGCATAACTCAGCAGCACAGATTGCCAGGCCTGTCTTCTGGGGCCTCTCTGGTGGGTGACAACTGGAAGATTTCACAGCACTTCACTGCTGTGTTGTCCAGGAAGTCAGAGTCCACTAAATGGCAACTCGTTTTATTCATCTCTTGCTTTCTCTCTCTCTAATTGCTGTCAAGTAGGAACCAACTCATAGCTGACCCTCTAGCAGTTTTCAGAGGCTTTAAATTGGATGGGAGAAGATTGTCCATCTTGTTTATGTGCATATGTATGTGTTTAACACACATTACACCAAACCTTTTACACTTTTAAAAAAAATTATGCTTTGAAAATTATTCCTTGTCATTACATAGACAAGGCCTCATTATATTTTAAAAAGTGCATAATTATCCATCTGTAAAGGTGTATCATCATTTAACCAATCTTCTATTCACTTTGATTTACAATATTCTGCTATTACAAACTTTCAAAATAAAAAAAATCTTCAAATATAAATTATTTTATGTGGCTCTGTGAGATACACACACACACACACACACACACACACACACACACACACACACACACTCAGAGCTGCAGTATAAAGATTGCTTTCTCCCTTCCTGAAAGGCCTGGTGGTTATTTGTAAATGGGTAGAACTGGTCTGGAAACTACCTAACTGGTGGGAGGGAACAGAGGAGAGATATCGTTATACATTATTTGTCTCAACTCTTCTGATAATATTGTGGTAAGGAGATGATTAGCTGCTACATTTTCTAAGTAAAAGTGTCAAGGCCAGCAATTCTAAATTGGCAACTTCTGATCGGACTCTCTCAATACTCGCTCCTTGTGGTGAACTCAGAGCTGACCCTCCAGCATGCTTCTGAGCTTATAAATCACACAGGAGGAGATTGTTCATTCTCCCCACCCTCCCACCCCTTTCAGCCACAGGTAGATTCAAGCTACAGAAAGACTGTGGCCTTTGGGTTAGCAGTGCAACTCCTAAAGGACCGTGTCACACGGAGGCCATTCTCCCTCATCCCCTGAAACTGAGGAGATGGCATCTTGCTGGATATCTTTTATTGTGTCTTCAGATATTATTATTTATATTGCTATGTACTGTGGCATCAGAGCTGACTTATAGATGACCTTCCAGGGAATTTTCAGAAGCTATAGATATCACAAGAAGAGGTGGCCCATTTTTTTTCTCCTGAGGAGCAGGTGGTAGATTTGAACTATGAGCCTTTGGTTTGGCAGCATAATTTTTTACCACTGCGCCTCCAGAGCTTACCTAGATATTTGATCTCTAGAAAGATATATTCCTCATAGTAAATACCTACATTCATTTTCTGGGCCGAATTAGTCTAGAGTGGGGGGCCTGGGAATGTCCTTAGGAGCTCAAATGTGTAAATGTTTAGTTACTAACTGAAAGATTGGTACTTTTGAAAGATTGAGTCTACTTAGAGGATCCCAGAAGAACAGCATGGTGGTTATGGAGTAATTCTACTCTGAAATGCCTAGAGTTGTCAGGAGTCAGAATTGACTAGATGGCACTTGGTGAGCACAGAATCCTTGCTGGGTCCAGCTCAGCTCCTGGAGAGCTGAGAGAGAGATCCTGAACCCACCTGAGCCCATCTGATCCCACCAGGTCTGGCAAGGTTCTGGGCCCTGAACTGACCAGTCAGTCGACCCTGAAACACAGGGTTTCCTGGTATCTGGAACACTTACAAGGGAGCGCTAGGGGCTTAGCGGTAAGGAGTTGTACTGCCATCCCAAAGGCAGGTGATTTGAATCCAATAGCTGCTCCATGGGAGAAAGGTGGGCAATCTCCTCCTACACTATCTACTGCCTCTGCAAACTCGCTGAAGGGTCAGCTGTGGGCTGGTTCTGACTCGAGGGTACACAACAACTGCACAGCACTTAGTCTTCTGGATAGTCTACATACATCCAAACGCAAAAAGGCTTTTGTCTCCAACTCAGGGATTTGAGAAGTATACTCTGACCAATCACAGCCTGGAAAAGGAGATGGTCAGCAAAGAGAGCACAGCCCTCAGCACAACACACTGACCCAGTGACTGCAACAGTGCGCATATCCACGATTGTGAGAACAGTGCAGGACAGCGCACGGCATCGCTGTGAGAGCAGAGCTGACGGCACCAGACAGCAACACTTCTCATCCTTCAGCTGTGGTGCTTTTTTGAATATCAGACACCAGAGGACAGAGATTCCCTGGGACGGTGTGAGGAAACCATGAAGCAATAATGAGACACAGCTCAGTGCACAGTAAACACTGCATCTGGTTACTCAGTTTAACTTGGAACTGCGGCCGAATAACCAAGCTTTTTATCAGCAGGTCCAGTTTCGCTTCCTCATTCCTCCTTGAGCCATTTACCCACAACTCGGTTTAATGAAAGCACTTGCCCTCCTGGCCTTCCAGAAATCACCTGTTCCAGTATATTTCACATCCATTATTGCTGGCACTGGATTTCTGTTGGTCCTTGAGCTCAAAGGGTGATTACATAATTTATCTAATTATTCTTCTCAGGACCTTCTCAGCGGTCTAGACATATTTTTTCTAAGCTGTTGCTTCTCAATTTCAGGCCTTTTCTGAATGACGTGCTGCTCATCACTTTTCAAAATGTGCCTTTTCTGGTTATCTTACCTGTGTCCCCTAAGGTTTCAGGGCAAGTTCTGTGGAATTCCAGGTTCTAAGAAGATATGGGGGAGGCTGCTAAATTGAACGCCTTTAACCAGAGTCTCAACTTGTCTCCATTATGGAAAAAAAATATGATGAAGGACATCATACATTACAAAAGTACAGAATATGTAGAGAATCTAAAATTATTAATGCTAATACCTATCTAACCCTTCACCCAGAAGTACCTTAGAAGTCTTGTACGAGGCTGTCTCTGACTTAGTTTGTAGAAGCTGCAGATGAGCATTCTCCTCCTAAATAAATCTGGAAAATGCTGAGTTAATGTGGTGTTGTTATGTGCCCTGAGTTGGAAGTGACTCATAACTGACCAGTCAGTGGGGTTTTCAAAAGCCGTAAATCACACAAAAACACTGCCCATTTTTCTCCCATGGAGCAGCTGATGGATTTGAACCACATGCCTTTGGGTTAGCAGTGCAGCTCCTTACCACCAGAGCTCCTTGAGTTAATATGTTATCTCCAGAATCACCAGAGTTAACATACAGCTATATTCACTACATTGACTTTATGGGCACCTAATAACAACAGTGATACTGCTGTCTTCTCAAAACACTGAGAATTGTTCTCTCTTAACCCCTGTTCTCCACTCCATCTATGATCCAATTGTATTAAGTATTAGAAAGTCAAACTCATTACCTTTGAGTTGGTTCCAACCCATAGCTGATCCTCCAGCAAGATTCTGAGGCTGTAAATTGATGGGAAGAGATCCCCTGTCTTTCTCTCTCAGAATTGTTGGTGGATTCAAACCATTCGAGGTGGCAGACTATTGGTGGCAGTGCAACTCCCTAAAGACTACAACCCCAGAGTTCCCTAAGAAGTATTGTCGTTGTTATAAGCCGTAGAGTCACCTGTGACTCATAGCAACCCTATGTACAATAGCTCTATCCTGCTCTATCCTGTGCCAATCTCACTGTCTCCAACACACCCACCTCCATTACCCCAGTCACTGAATCAGTCCATTTCATGAAGGTCTTCCTCTCCTGTGCTGTCCTTCCACCCTCCCAAGCATGGTGTCCCTCTCCAAGGACTGATCCATCCTTGCAACATGGCCAAGTATGTCTGACGAAGCTTCAGAATCCTTGCTTCCTAGGAGCAGCCTGGCTCAACCCTCTCTAAGATGAACCTGTTCATTCTCTTAGCAGTTAGTTGATGGTATATTCAATACTCTTCTCCAATACAACAGCTCAAACACATCAATTCTCTTTCTATCCTCCCTAGTCATTGTCCAGCTCTCTGATGCATAGCAAGTGATTGCAAAGACCATGATCTATCAGGTGCACCTTAGTCTCCAGACTGATATTATTGCTCTTCAGAACTTTAGAGAGGTCCCTAACAGCAGATTTTCTCATCACAATATGTCTTTTAGTTTCCTGGCTGCTGGTACCTAGGGTGTTGATTGTGAAGCCAAGTAGACTAAAGCTGTTAACAATCTCAATCTCTTCACCATCTATTGTGATGCTGCCAATTGGTCCAGTGGTGAGAATATTTGTTTTCCTGATATTGAACTTCAATCTATATTGAAGGCTGCAGTCCTTGACCTTCTGCAGCAAGCGCTTCAGATCCTCCTCAGTTTCAGCAAGCAGGGTTGTGTCATTTATATAACATGGATTGTTGATGAATCTTCCACCAATCTTGATGCCTCATTTCTCCTCATAGAGCCCAGCCTCCCAGATAATCTATTCTGCATATAGATTGAAAAGTTATGGAGATATAACACATCCCTAGTATACACCCTTCCCAATTTTGAACCATGCAGTGTTTCCTTGCTCTGTTCTGATGACTGCCTCCTGGTCTGAGTATAGGTTTCACATTGGCACGATCAAGTGTTCTGGGATTCCCATTCTTCTCAGAATCAGCCACAGTTTGTTATGATCCACACAGTCAAATGCCTTTGCATAGTCAATGAAACACAGATAATAAAAACTTAGGTTATAAAATACAGATGAGCAAAGAGCAATCCCCTACAGTAGAAGTTTCCTTTGCCTGCCTTTCCTTATTTGTTGTTCTTTTATAATTTTCAAGGACTTTGCAGTGCTTTCCCTCTGTCTTGTTTTTCTCATTTTTCCTATCACAAGTCTTCACTGACCGGTACAACAAAGTATTCCCTCCTGCAGGTGGAAATTATTTTAGAGAGTAAATTATTATCAGATTATTAATTGCAAGTACAGATTCCAGCTACAGCACATGGTTTTATTAATAATTTTTACTTTCAAAGTAAAAATTGTTTTTTTGTTTCAAAAACAAAAAGGCAAATTCATTGTTGGGTCAATTTCAATTTCTAGCAACTTTAGAAATCCCATGGGATTTCTAAGGCTATAATCAGGACAAAGATGAACAATTTCCTCCCTTGAGACTTAAAAGGCACTGGAGGGTTAGCTATAAGTGGTTTCAACTTTACATCACAAAATAGCAATCTTCACAGAAGGAGCACTGGTGGTCCAACACAAAGCACTCAAAACCCTTCCAACTCATTGCTGTCTGAACTGATCTGAACTGGCTCATAGTTGAGCTGCCAGCAGGTTTTCAGAGGTTGTAAATAGCATAAGAGAGATTGGCCATCTTTCTTCCTTGAAACTGCTTGTAGACTTGAACCACTTGCCTTTGGGTTGGTAGAGCAAATCTTTACCCACTAGGCCATCAGAACTCCTCTGAAGTCATGATGGCCCCTTTCATCATGAGTGTGTAGCATGTTACACAGCTAACCAAAAGGTCACGTGTCTCTTTGGAGTGCAAAGTCACTAGAAGTTCTGTGGGATAAAGATGCACAATCTATTCCTGTTAAGATTTACAGCCTCAGAAACTAAGTGAAGAGTTGCTGTGAGTTAGAATCTCCTGGATGCAGAGGGTTTGGTGCTTTGTTGTTCTTTGGTTGGTTGTTGGGTTTTTTTGTTTGTTTCTTTTTGCTTTTGTTTGCTTTATAGAGTCCTGTGTGTTAAGTGTTGGAGTGTTAACCAAAAAGTTGGCCATTCAAATCCACCAGTCACTCTGAGGGACAATGATGGACTTCTCCTCAAGTTACTATTTATAGCCTCAGAAATCTGCTGAAGGGTGGTCATGGGTTGAAATTAACTGGATGGCAGGGAGATTTTTTGTTTGGTTTATAGGAGAAGCTCAGTATCAGCTATGAAAACCAGCCCAAGTGCCAATTATGGAACAGACCACATTAATATGCAAGTTCAAGCTAAAGCTGAGGAAAACAAAATGAAAATTTGAACTTCAGTCTATCCCACTCAAATTTCAAAACCATCTCAAGAACAGGTTTGAGGCCTTGAACACAAAGAATGAAGACCAAATAAGCTGTGGGAGGATATTAAGAATATCGTCCATAAAGAATGCAGAAGATCATCACAAAGGCAGAAGAGGAAGAAAAGACCAAGATTAATGTCAGATGAGACTCTGAATATTATATTACAGTGCTGAGAAGCCAAAGCTAAAGGAAGAAATCAAGAAATTAAATAGCTGAACAGGAAACTTCAAAGGGCATCTCAGGATGACAAAGCAAGGTATTATAATGAAATGTGCAAAGAGCTGGAGTAAAAAAATCAAAAGGGCCGATCTAGCTCAGCATTTCTTAAGCCGAAGTAACTGAAAAACAAATTCAAGCCTGAAATAGCAATACTTAACAATACTTTGGATAGAATGTTAAATGATCCAAGAAGCATTAAAAGAAGATGGAGGAGGTATACAGAGTCACTGTACTAGAAGGAATTGACTGACAGAAGAATTTAATGAAACAATGTATGAGCAAGAGCCTATGGTAATTAAGGAGGAAGTTCAAGCTGCTCTAAAAGAATTGGCAAAAAACAAGGCTCCAGGAGTTGACTGCATACCAATGGACATATTTCAACAAATAAGCGCTGCCCTGGATGTGCTCACTAAGTTGTGCCAAGAAATCTGGAGGACAGCCACCTGGCCACCTGACTGGAAGAGATCAATATTTGTTCCCATTCCAAAGAAGGGTGACCCAACAGAGTGTGGAAGTTATAGAACAATATCATTAATATCATATGCAAGCATGATTGTACTTATCCAAAAGTAATTGAAGCAACACATCAACAGAGACTTCCAGATGTGTAGGCTGGGTTTAGAAGAGGCCGTGGTACTAGGGATATTATAGCTAATGTTAGATGGATCTTGGCAGAAAGCAGGGAATACCAGAAGAATGTCTATCTGTGTTTCATTGAGTATGCAAAGACTTTTAACTGTGTGGATCATAACAAACTGTGTTTGACTCTGAGAAGAATGGGAATCCTAGAACATTTGATTGTGCTTATGCAAAACCTATACAAGGAGGAATATGGCATCAGGATTGGTGGACGATTCATCAACAACCTGGGTTATTCAGATGACTCAACCCTGCTTGCAGAAACTGAGGGGGACCTGAAGCGCTTGCTGCAGAAGATCAAGAACTGCAGCCTTCAATATGGATTGAAGCTCAATATCAAGAAAACAAAGATTCTCACCACTGGACCAATGGGCAGCATCATTATGGATGGTGAAGAGATTGAGATTGTTAAAAGTTTTAGTTTGCTTGGTTCCACAATCAATAAATACTCTTGGTACTCAGGAGCTAGAAAATCAAGAGACAAATTGCATTGGGATAGTCAGCTGTCAGGGACCTCTCCAGAGTACTGAAGAGCAAATACATCAGGCTGGAGACAAAGGTACACCTGATCCAGGCCATAGTGTTCACAATTGTGTGCTATGCATCAGAGAGCTGGACAGCGACTAGGGATGATAGAACGAAAATTGATGCCTTTGAGCTGTTGTGCTGGAGAAGAGTGTTGAATATACCATAGATTGCTAGGAGAACAAACAGGTTCATCCTGGAAAGTGTGAAAACAGGCTGCTTCTTGGAGGCAAGGATTCTGAAGCTTCATCTGACATACTTGGGCAAGTTATAAGGATGGACCAGTCCTTGGAGAGGAACATCATGTTTGGGAGGGTGGAGGGACGGCACAAGAGAGGAAGACCCTTGATGAGATGGAGTAGGTGTATCCGAGACAGTGAGGTTGGCACAGGATAGAGCAGGGTTTGGGGTTCTTGTACATAGTGTCACTATGAATCGCAAGCGACTCGATCGCACATAAAAACAACAACAACAACAATAACAACAACAACAATTTATATGTTAGAATTGACTGAGTGGCAATAAGTCAGTCTTTACAGACTACACCATCTTTCTTCCTTAGACCTGCTAGGAGGCTTGAGCTGCAACCTCTAGGTTATAGGTCAAGTGCTTAACTATTCCTCCTAAGCTCCTTAATTTTGGTTTCTTTATTTTATCTTTTTTAAAAAGAACACTTGGAAATACAGGAAGCAGTCAAGAAATACTTTTAATAACAGAATATCTCTTAGACATACCTGTCTAACCTTGTCCTGTCTCCAGGTTCTCGCCTCCCTGGACCCTAAAGAAGTCTACCAAGTTCTTAGGTTTTTCTTGCTTCTCCTTGACATTTAATTTGCACATCCTCCAGGCTTCTTTGCACTGCCAACCCAAAGGCAATCGGCTCAAATCCACCAGTTGTTCTGAGGGAGAAAGATGGGAAATCTCTCCCTGGACAATTTATTGTCTCTAAAAACCAAGTAGATCCAATGGAGTTGAGTCTTTCCTCGCACTGGGGCATCTGCAGACCCTCCCGGGACAGAGAGCTGCAGCCCCTTCTCCTGCCATCTTATCACCCTTGCTTTTTCCTCAGCTTGCAAACAGGTATGACCCCTGCCCTCAGGCCTGTTGCTCTCAGGCCAAGAGGGAATCATCAACTTAGAGATTCCTGACAAGACATTGTCTAAACCAGTACAAGACTGAAGAAAGGACCTTCTCCTGATCTTCCAGAAAGAATAGAGGAGAGAGTTGAGGAATCTAGCCTAGCCACTCCACATACTAAGGAGAGAAGACCTCTTTCTAAAAATAATTCTAAATTTAATGTCAAGAACTTGCATTTTTTAAATGTTATTAACTCTTTTTTAAAATTAATTTATTTATTTTTCATTTCAATGAACATCTACAGAGATTTTGGAATTCCATTCATTCATTGTTGCACTTTTCTCCCCGCCTCCACTCCCCCCCTCCCCGTTTGCTCCTCTCCTTGAAAAGCAAAAGAAAAACTCCTTCATTGGTACACAATCCCCCCGCACACGCCCCACCCCCACCCCACCCCAAATAGAATCCACTCTGCAACCCTCATTCCGTACTCTTATGATAAACATAATGCCCTAAAATATACTTTTAAACTATTCTCTCCCCCATAGACTTCAATGCAGTAAACAATTTATCCAAGTTCTTGACATTGAATTGAGAATTATTTTTAGAAAGTTTATGTGTGACATAATGGATGCGCTAGTTGTCTGGAATATGATTGCTGCTATTAAGCATATTTTAACTGAAGTATCTGTATACTGTCAAGTTGAGACTAATTTTGTAACTCTATGAGAATAGTTCTGCTTAGATGGCAATAAATCAATTCCAACTAATGGCGACTCTATCTATGACAGATATTAACCTTGCCTGATCCTGTGCCATCCTCACAATCTTCATTTTGCTCATGCCCCTTTTTGCAGTCGCTGTGTAAATCCATTTCCTTGAGAGTTGTATTCTTCTTCTTCTAACCTCTGTCTTTTTAAACATGATGACTTCTTCCAAGAACTGTCCCTTCCTGACAGCATTCCCAAAGCATATGGGGTGATGTCTCATAATCTCGTGTCTAAAGAGGACTCTGACTGTACTTCTTCCAAAACAGATTTGCTTGTTCTTTGTCCATGGTATATTAAAAACTCTTTGCCAATGCCACAATTTAAAAAAAACAAACAAACAACAAAACCCACAAAGGAGAGAAGACAAAAGAAACACTGCTTAAATTGGTGCCCCTGTCGTGGGCCACTTCAGAGACAAAGGAGGATAGTAGACGTCAGAAGGGAAGACTGGTAAAAAACCATGTAGAAAACCTGGTAGAGGATCAACTATGAGTCAGTCAGTTGCAACTCATCAGTAAGTAACAACAAGAATAATAATAATCCTTTTCGGTTCCAGAGTTGACAGAATGGTCTGATTTCTCATTCACTACTCCCTGAGTTGCTATGTCATTTCAGGACCTCCCAGAAACCACAGGGAACATTTAGTGCAACATTTTATTTGCTAGTATAAAATTTTTGATGTTGAGCTTCAATCAGTATTGAAGACTGCAGTCCTTGACTTCACACAGCGAGTGCTTCAGATCTTCCTCATTTTTAGCAAGCAAGGTGGTCATCTACATAACACAGGTTGTTGATGAGTCTTTCACCAATCCTTAAGCCACATTCCTCCTCATAAAGTCCAGCCTACCAAATGATCTGTTCTATATACAGATTGAAAAGATATGGAAAATGGATGCATCCCAGACACTCTCCTTTCCTGATTTTGAACCATCCTCTGTTTCTTTGCTCTATTCTGACCACTCCTTCCTGGTCCAAGTATAGATTTTGCATCAGCACCATCAAGTGTTTTGGGATTCTTATTCGCCTCAAGAGTGGCCACAGTTTCTTGTGATCCACACAGCCAAACAGCTTTATATAGTCAATGAAACACAGATAGACATTCCTCTAGTACTCTTTGCTTTCAGCCAAGATCCATCTGTAATTGGTAATAATGTCCCTAGTGCCATGGCCTCTTCTAAATCCAGCTTGTATCTCTGTTGATGTACCATTCCATTCAGTTTTGGATGATCTTCAGCAGAATTTTGCCTGTATGTAATAATAGTGATGTTGTTTGTTGTTTGTTGTTGTTGTTTTTATGTGCCATCGAGTCACTTGCGACTCATAGAGACCCTGTGTACAGCAGCCCTAAACCCTGCTCTATCTTGTGCCAATTGCACTGCCTCCAATACACCCATCCCGATTACCCCAGTCACTGAATCAATCCACCTCATAGAGGGTCTTCCCCTCCTGCGCTATCCCTCTACCCTCCCAAGCATGATGTCCATCTCCAAGGTCCGGTCCCTCCTTACAACATGTCCAAAGTATGTCAGACGAAGCCTCAGAATCCTTGCCTCCAGGAGCAGTCTGGTTTAACCCTCTCGAGGATGAATCTAGTTTGTTTTTCTTAGCAGTTGTCCAATAATTTCCATACTCTGTTAAAATACCTTTTTTTTTTTTTCAATGAAAATGAATACGGATCTCTTCCAGTCAGTTGGCCAGGTTTTTGTCCTCTAGATTTCTTGGCACAATCTGGTGACCATGTCCAGGTCAGTTTCTGTGTGTTGAAATATTTCAATTGGTATTCCATCAATTCCTGGGGTTATGCTTCTTGCCAATTTCTTCAGAGTAGCTTCCTCCTTCATCACCGAAGTTGTTCGCTACGAGATACATCTTAGAGAAGGCATAGCCAAAGTGCTCCTTGGAGGAAAAGATGATAAAGCTTCATCTCACATACTCTGAGCATGTTGCTGGGTGAGATCATTCTTTGGAGAGGGATGCCATTCTGGGAAAGGCAGAGTGATGGTGAAAGAGAAGAAGATCTTCAACAAAGTGGATTGACACAGGGATTCCAGCAATGGCCTTGAGTGTGTCAGAGATTATGAGGATGGCACAGGACAGGACTGAGTTTAGATCTGTTGTTCATAGTGTTGCTATGAGTCATACTTGACAACAACTAACTACAACATAAGACAATGATAAAATAATTTAATTTACATGAAATATCTAGAATAAGCAAATGTATGAATACTAAGAACATCTCATGGATGGCAAGAGAACAAACAGATATATCTTGGAGAGGATGCAGCTAGAGTGCTCTTTGGAAGCCAGGATAAAGAGGCTTTGCTTCACATACTTTGGGCATGTTGCGAGGAGGGCTAATCTTTGGAGAAGGAAATGATGTTGGGAAGAGTGGAGGGTGGGTGAAGGAGAGGAAAACCCCCAGACAAGTGGATTGACATGGTGACTGCTGCAATGGGCTCTTGTCTGCCAGAAGTGTGAGGATGGCACAGGAAAGAACACGGTTCAGATCTTTTGTTTATAGGGTCACTGTGAGTCGTACTCAACTTGATGGCACTGAATAACAAGGAAGACTAAAAGGAGCTCTACCAGTATAATCTGTAGGGTGTTGCTCTGTTAACTCAAAGGCAGCACATCTTCAGTGGTTCAAATCCACTAGGAGTTTCATGCCATAAATATGGTCAGTCTCCTCCTGTGAGATTTACAGTCTTGAAAACCTGCTGAAGGGTCAGCTATGAGTCGGTTCTGACTCCATGGCAATGAGAGAGAAAGAATCAGAGATTAAAATTTATCAGTAGTTACTAGAGGTGGGTGGGAGGGAAGGTGGAATCTTCATTTAAGCAGCAGGGATTATCTGTTGATGGTGGTGGAAATTTGCCAAGGGATATTGGCAATCACTTTATACCATGATTTAATGTAACTAAAGTCATGAAATTGTACACATAAACTTACCTAATACATAACAGAATAGGTAAGAAGATAAATCAAAGGTGTTAATGAGGGAGTAATAGCAAGAAGTACTTAAGACATTACGACTCAGGATTAAATTAGAAAATTTTAGAAACTTTGATGAGGGACCTGTGGAGCTGAATATTAGGTTACTGAGGAGTGGGTTCAGCTCAGAGAATAAGATCTGGGTCTCTGAGGAAGGGGTGCTTTCTGAGTGGTGCTGGTGTCCTCTGACAGGCATGGAGAGACACAGTATGGCTAATTAGATGTTGGAAAAGCTGCAGAATGGCTTCACGTGCTGCTCTAAGAAGGAACAGCTATTGCTATTTCAGGGTAAAGAGTGATGTTGGGGTGATGCTCAGAAGAGCCAAACGCTGCAGGAAGCAGACAGAAAGGTCTCACTCCTCCAGGCGCATGTCCTTCTCTAGTGCCCTCTATGGGCAGAGTCCACAGGAGCCGCAGGTCCCAAGAGGCAAGTACATACAAGTAGATCGAAGATTGTGGGACTGAGATGCAACAGCTTATTAATTGCACACCTGCGCATAAAGGTAATTCAGGATTAGCTCTCTTGAGACCACTTGCCCAGGGCTAAATCTAGTCCATTTTAATAAGCGTACACTGAGCATCTTCTGTGTATCTGAAATGAATGTGCCCTCAAGGACAATCTAGTGGGGAGCACTAACATATAGTTTCTTTCAGTGTGAGTAGAAAGCAGGAAATGTTCTCTGCGAATCCATCTGCAGATTTAATTAATTTCCCTCCTGTGTTAGAACAGATGGTCAGGGAAGGCACCTCCGAGGAGGTAACATTTAAGTAGCTTTCTGAAGGATGAGAAGGGGTGAGCTGTAGAAAAAACATGGGGAAGAGAATTCCAGACAGTGAAACCAACAAGTGTTCGTGTCTAGGTATTGGAACTCATGACCAGCTCGAGAATATCCAGGAAGGCCAGTAAGGATGAGGTGAGTGAGGGCAAGGGGGATAAAGAGATTCCGTAAATAAATGGGAGTGAGAGCACATACCCTCATGGGCTGTGTTAAAAAAGTTTGGGTTTATTCCAATTATGACTGGAAACAACTGGAAGGGTTTGGGGCATGAAATATATATGTCATCTGACTTACAGAAAAACAAAACCAAAAATCTATTTTAATTGTCCTATGAGATCTGAAACGCACATCTGGCCACCAGGAAGCTGCTGTTTCTGCTTGTCCACCAGGCTGCTGCCTTGTCCTTTCTCTGAGTACAGGCTAGTAGTGTTATAGACTGAATTGTGTGCCCTAAAATATGTGTGGAAATCTTATCCCTTTTTCCTATAAGCAGGAGTCCTTGTGGTGTGATAGATTAAGCGTTGGATTGGAAACCAAAAGGTTGATGATTCAAATCCACTGGCTGCTCCACAAGGGAGATGAGGTGGTCTCTTCAGTAAAGATTACAGCCTTGTAAACGCTGCAGGACAGTTCTCCTCTGCTCTGTGAGGCAGCCATGAATGGAAATCAGCCCAGTGGAGGGGAGAGAGTGGGGGGTGTATGTGCACCTGTAAATATGACCTTGTTTGGAAATAAGGTTTTTAAAATGTGTTTGTTATATATTAGCTAAACCACACCAAAGTTGGTTACTGTTGTTGAGTGTCTTTGAGTTGGAAGCTATCCATAGCTGATACGCCAGTGTGTCTTCAGAAGCAGTTGGTAGCATGGCAGGAGATTGCCGAAAACTATTCACTCAAGCTCAGGAGGAGAGGAAGACAGAGAATGGAGCAGATGCATCCAGAGCTCTGAAATGTCCAGGATTGCTGACAGCCTCTAGAAGCTGAAATAGTCAAGGAAGAGCACCTTCCACGTCCATATCCTGATTCTAGACATCTAATTCCCTACACATAACATAAAATGATTTTCTGTTCTTTAAAGCCGCTCACACATAGGATTTCTATTACAACAGCACTTGGTAAGACAAGTAAGGAAAAGCAGGTGGGCCAAATGCTTCTTGGAAGGGAATTCCCAAGCGGTGGGCATGGAATCTTGGGACATTCTGGAATCTGGGTGCATTATGGTCATGATAAAAGGCAAAATAAAGCCTCTCCCTTGAATCATGACATCATCATAACAAAATTAGAAGCTAAAATGAGCTCAAAACAAGGTAGTTGGCTTATATCTTTTATTATTTTTTTTTTAGGATATTAGTCCAGTGTTCAATAAAACTGGTGACTCTTGTCATCTTCTGATCATAAAGCAATGGATGGTTTCTTCCTAGTCTGTCTATCTCTCTTGGATACACTGCCGAATCCTGCCCCACTCTTACAATCGATGTTATGCTTAAGCCTATTGTTACAATCACTGGCACTGGGACAATCTTATCTTTTTTCAGGCTCTTCTTTTTTCCCCTCTGACTTCTTACCAAGCACGATGTCTTTCTCTAGGGACTGATCCTCTTTTTGACAACAGTCCTGAAGTAGATGAGTTGAATTCTCACGTCCTTGCTTCTAAGGAGCGGTCTAGCTGTTCTTTTTCCCCAAAAAGATTTGTTTATTTTTCTAACAATTCAAAGGTATCAATTCCTTCTTGGGCGTCTTTGTTCATTGTCTAATCTCCCCAGGTACATAAAGTGAGTGAAGACATCATAGCCCAGGCCAGATGCACTTTTAGCCTCAAAGTGAGGAGTTTTACTCTTTAGCACTTTAAGAAGATTCTTCCCAGCAGATCTTCCTAGTGCAATATGGCCTTTGATTTCTTGACTATGTCTTCCATGAGAGCCTAATTTTCTGTGTAAAGTTTCACCAAAAACACAAGTAAAATATTAAAAGAAAAATTCCTAGTCAATTGTTCATTGCTGAGAGATATGGTTGATGAGTCAGCCTCATTTCAAGTACATTAAGTGGTTGAAAGTATTTTTCCAAAAGATCACAAGGCCATTGTTACCAGGAGAAGAAACAATGGATAGCTGTATGCTATCGGTTGCCTTTGAGCTGTGCTTGGAGCTTAGGCAGGATTGAAACGTGAGAGATTAAACAGAGAGACACAAACTTCATCTGCAGCCTGGTTTCCCTGTGAGGATCTGTGTTGGTGAACAAGAAGAGTCTCTCTTCGTTTTTGTTTTAATTTTAAAAGAATATTAGTTATTATTACTAATCTTTCTTTTGAAAGGTTTTAGTACAGAGAGTAAACTTCAGTATATCCATCACCTGGCTTCAAAATTATTAGTGTTTTAACAATCTTGTTCTATTTCACCCGATTGAGTATTTGAGGAGAGGCCAGGTTCCTGGAGAAGGACAACATGCTTGGAAAAGAGGAAAGTCAGAGAAGGAGAGGAAGAGCATCAGCAGGATGGATTTACACAGTGACTGCACCAATGGCCTTTAAGTACAGTGGAGATGTGAGGATGGTGCAGGATGTGGCAGGTTCTTGTTCTGTTGTGAGTCAGAGCCAACTCAAGCTCCTAAAAAACACACATCATCTGAGTATTCGAATGCAAATCCCAGACACTACAGCATTTCATGCCTAAGTATTTCATCATATATCTTTAACAGATACTCAACTATTTGCATTGAATCAACTCAAACTCATGGCAACCTCATGTGTCAGAGTACAAGTGTTCTCTCTAGGGTTTTCAAGGACATAATCTAAAAGGAGTAGTGCAGCCCACCCAAAGGCTATGCCTCTAATGGTTCAAATCAACCAGACAGGAGCTAGACAGGAGAGAGATGGGTAATCTCCCTGTGATTTACAGCCTGGAAAATCCAGTGGAGGGCTCGCTATGAGTCAGTTAAACTCAATGGCAATGAAAGACAGAGAAGTTTTATAGAAGCAAAGTCTTTCTTCTTCTTCCCAGGTCTTTCTTTTGAGATGTCTCTGGCTCCTCTAGAACCTCCAGCCTTTTAGTTAGTAGCCATGCACGTTACCATGTTTGCTGACCAAGACTCTTACATAACTTTACAAAATAATCACAGTATGGCATCACACTTAAATATGTCCTCATCTCACCTTTCTGTTAAGTCATCATATTTTCAATTGTAAAGGAAGCGATTGTCTGTCTTTCTTCAGTGAAGCAACTGATAGATTCAAACACGGTACCTCGGTGTTCACCGTACAATCCCTTACCACTTGGCACCAGCAGTTAGGAAATAAAAAAACAAATTACATTAGGTAAGTCGGCTGTCTACTACTTTCCAGAGTACTAAGAAACAACAATGTGAATCTAGAAACTAAGGTATGCCCGATACAGGCCATGGTCTTCCCAATTGCTTGCTGTGCATCAATGAGCTGGACAACAACTAAGGATGACAGAAGAATAATTGATGCTTTTGAGTTGTGATGCTGGAGAAGAGTCTTCAACATATCAAGGACCACCAAGAAAACACATAGTTCTGTCCTGGAGAGGGTGAAACCAAATTTCTCTTTGGAGACTAGGATTTTGAATCTACGTCTCACATACTTTGGGTATGTGGCCAGGAGGGACTAATCCTTGGAGAAGGACATCATGCTCAGAAGGGTGAAGGGACAGCACAGGAGAGGAAGATTCCAGATGAGATGGATTGATACAGTAGCTAGGGCCATATGTGTCAGAAGCAATGAGACTAGGTCAGGACAGGGCAGGCTTCAGAGCTGTTGAACATGGATGGAGTCACTATGAGTCATAGGTGACTTGACAGCACATAACAATAACAACAATTTCAATTACTTGCTATGCATCAGAAGGTTGGACAATGACTAAGTATCACAGAAGAAGAATTGATGCCTTTGAGCTGTGGTTGGAGAAAGACTACTGAACATCCCATGAACCCCCAAAAGAACAAATAGTTTTGGGAAAAGTGCAGTCAAGGTACTCCTTGGAGGTGAGGATGGTGAAGCTTCATCTCACGTATTTTGTGTAAGTTGTTAAAAGGTCTGGTTCTTGGGAAAGAAAATCAGGCTTGGAAAGGTGGAGGGTCAGAGCAAGAGAAGACTGTCAGCAAGATGGAGCCACACAGTGACCGTAACAATGGGCTCAAGTGTATTCGAGATGATGAGCATTGAGCAAATAGGGCAAAGTGCAGATTTATTGTTCATAGAATCGCCAAGAGTCGTAGTTGATGCAATAGTACCTAACACAACAACAAACCATCTCATCTAATCATAAGTCTGTGCTTAATGTCCATAATTGTCTTCATTATGTCTTTGTAGTTGGATTTTATTAAGTTTTCAACCAAGTCCACAAATTGCATTTGACAGATATGTCTCTGAAGCCACTTTCTTGTTAATAGGTCTGTATTTAAAGTTTAATTTTATGTCTTTTCTAATCTTGAATGTTCCTACTGGTCTTTATTTTGGTGTCATTTATTTGTTGAAGAGCCTGGGTTATTCTGGGTTGACTGGCCAACATCTCAATATTATGAAGACTATCATCCTCTTGCTTAATGTTTTTCTCCCTTTGGGGATATATTTTGAAAATGAGAGGATAGATTTAGAAGCTTGATTACATTTAGGGTCAATTTTCTTTTCATTTCTTTCTTTATTTTGGCACATCTACTTTATAGGTGGTGCTGTGTATTTACCATTGCATCATATCAGGAGACACGCAATGTCTGGTTCTCTTGAAGTGAATATTTTTAATTTTTTACCTTTCTTTTTATGTTTGCTCTGGATTTTTTGTTTTTAAATTGTGGGGATTATTCAGGATAGGACAAGGTTCAGATCTGTTGTTCATATGTTGCTATGAGTCATAATAGACTTGATGGCACCCAACAGAACAACATTTATTTAGTTTAAAAGTTCCCTTACTCCTGCTTTCTAAAATAATTTTTTTTGTTGTCGTTGTTTTTAAGTCATGAATGGGTACTTAATCTACTAGGTGATATTTCTGCATTTGTTTTCTTTCCTGGTTTTGGTAACAGTTTGCTTTCTTCACAGAACGAGGTGGGGAATTTCCCTCACCCCATTATCATTTTTTTCTCTCTCTCTATTCTCTCCAAGTGTTTATGTTGGAGTGAAAAGCATGTTTTCTTGAATATTTTGGTAGAATTGGCCTCTCGGTCTTTCTCTTCAGGTCTGGTGTTTTCATTGTAGGACATTTTAGTCTACTGATGCAATTTCATTAACGACCTAACCCGGATTTTCTACTTCTCAAGTAAGTTTGTTGTGTTTTGTTTTTTTACTTTTCTCAAGTAAGTTTTTGTGAATTGTATTTTCTTGCAAATTGTTTATTACATCAAAGCTTTAAATTTATTAGTATCAAGTTTATATAATATTTTATTTTAGGGTCATTTCTTTTCCCTCTAAATAATCTTTGTTTATACTACATTTCTTTTTCTTGAACAATATGGCCTAGGGTATACTGCTTTTATTAGCCTTTATAGTGAACCAAATTTTGACTTTGTTGATTCTCTTCATTTAAAACTCACTTATGCATTTCTTTTCTACCTTCTATCATTTGCTTCTTTCTTTGTGTCTTGTACACTTTTCCAAGCTTCTCAAGTTGGATGTTTAGATCATTAAATGAACTTCCTACTTTTATATGTTGCCTTTAAATTGTGAGGTTGGCAAAAAGTATTGAATATTCCATTGAATATCAAAAGAACAAACAAATCTGTCTTGAAGCAAGTGCAATCAGGGTGTTCATTAGCGGCAAGGATGGTGAACTTTGGTCTCACTTGCTCTGGGCATATTTTCAGGAGGAATAAATCCTTGGAGAGAGACATCATGCCAATAAAGAGATTCTGAGAGGAAGAGTCTCCACAAGTTGGATTAACATGGGGTTTACCACAATGAGTTTGAGCTGACAGAGATTATGAGGATGATGTAGGAGAGGACTAGATTCAGATATTTTGGTCATAGGGTCACTATGAGTCGTAGTAGACTTGACGGCACCAAGCAACACTAATAATGTATGTGTTTAAGACTGCTGATGTCTTTCAAGTACTGCTTCAGTTGTATTCCTCAACTTCCCCTGGGAATTAAACTATTTATCCTTAAATTTTTGTATCCTGTCTTGATATTTTTACTTCACATTTGATGTAAGAACATACTACTTCATTGCTAGTGTCACTCATTTTGTATCTCACTCACTGCTATAGAGTTGGAACTGACTCCTAACTGGTCCTTCAGTGAGTTTCTGAGGCAGCAAACCAGTCCAGAGACATTGGCCTTCTTTCTTCCTCAGAGCCATTGGTAGATTCCTATCCACAGAGAGGTGCCGCCTTTGGTTTAGCAACACAGCTCCCTAGACTAAGTCTCCAGAGTTGCTCACTTTACACCTACACATGTCATAAACTTCATAATAATTGTGATCATTTCCTCTTTAAGAATCAATACTCATTTAGGATGTGGCAAGATAGGAACTTTTATATACTCTTGGTGGGATTGTAACTGAGATATTTCACTCAGCATGATGTGCTCCAGGGTCCCCCTTGTTATGTAATATTTAATAAGTTCCCTTTTCAGTGCTACATAGTATTCCATTGTCTGAATATAGCATCGTTTTTCTATCCATTCATTTGTTGATGGGTATTTGGGTTGCTTCCATCTCTTTGCTATTGTAAATAATGTAGCAATAAATATGGGTGTGCATATATCTGTTTGAATGGCAGTTAAGGTTTCTTTAGGGTATAGTCCTAGTAGTGAAATTGCTAGGTCAATTGATATTTCTATTTCCAACTTTTTGAGAAAGCACCAAACCACCTTCCATAGTGGTTGCACCATTTTACCCTCCCATCACCAGTGAATAAGTGTTCCAATCTGTCCACAACCTCGCCAGCATTTACTGTTTACTGCTCTGTTGAACTTTGTTACTGGGCTTACAAATAATGTATAGCACTATTGTTATAATGCAGGTCTGGCATGAGGGGCTGGGAGGAGAATAGGATAAGAGTGGATAGATAATGACCATTGCATGTGAAGAGATGAAAGAAAGAACTGTCTAGAATAATATATGATTAGGTATTATACATATGACAACAGGTCAGAATAAGAGATATATCATTGCAAAAAGGACTGGAGTCAGAGGAGAGTGGGTAATTGCACAACAAAGAATAAATATTTTAAAAAATAAAAATAAACTAGGGGAGGGGGAGGGTGGGTAAGTGAGTAAAATTTGTAAAAATGAATGAACGAAAATTTAACTTTTCTGTAAATGTTCTTTAAAATTACAATTAAAATA
>NW_006399788.1:15202028-15204116 GCF_000299155.1 Elephantulus edwardii | reverse complement strand
TCCTTCTATCATCCCTAGTCATTGTCCAGCTTTCTGATGCATAGCAAGTAATTTCAAAGACTATGACCTGGATCAGGTGTACCTTATTCTCTAGACTGACATTGTTGTTCTTTAGTACCTGGGAGAGGTATCTGACAGCAGACTTTTCCAATGTAATTTGTCTTTTTCTTGGAAAGGTGGAGAGTCAGAGAAAGAGGTGAAGACCCTCAGAGATATGGATAGATACTGTAACTTCAGCAACAGCATCAAATATGTAAAAAATGATGAAAATGGCACAGGCTGGAGACTTCATTTTAGAAATTGTGGTTTTCAGATTTAAATTTTCTTATCAATAGTTACTTTTTTGGTGTATACTATACATATTCAAATTGTACAATGAGGTTATTTTTCTACCCTAAACACTATAGCTGTGTACAATCAGTGATTTATTGATGGCAAGTACCTTTTATAAGAAACATAAATGGTGACTATACATATGGACTTCATCCCATGGTATGCACAGGAATCAGATCAATTACATCTGTGAAAAGATTCATTGTAGAAGCTGAATATTAGCAGTGAAAACAGGGGCTTTTTGGGGAACAGATCATTAACTACTCATACGCTAGTTCAAACTAAAGCTAAAGAAAAGGAAACAAAATCCACAATAACCAGGGAGCTCTGGCGGCCTAGTGGCAAGAGGCTGTGCTGCAATCCCAAAGGCACACAGATTGAATACACCAGATGTTCTGCTGGAGGAGGGACAATCTCCTCCTGTGCCAGTTGGATCTGATTTGATGGTACACAATAAGAAAAAAAAATCTACCAAAACCAAAATATGACCTTGAGTCTATACCACCTAAATTTAAAAACCATCTCAGGAACATGTTTGAGGCCTTGAACATGAGTGAATGAAAACCAGATAAGCTGTGGGAGGATACTAAGAATATCATCCATAGAGAATGCAAGTGATCATTACAAAGACAGAGGAAGAAGAAAATACTCAGATGGATGTAGGAAGAAACTCTTAACACTAGAGCTCTAAGAAGCCAAAGCAAAGGGAAGAAGTTAGGAAGTTAAGGAGCTGAACAGAATATTTCAAAGGGCAGCATGGAAAGACAAAGCAAAGTAGTATAATGAAATGTACAAGGAGCTGGAGTCATAAAATTCAAGAAGCCAAACTTGTTTAGCATTTCTTAAGCGGAAGGAACTGAAGAACAAATTCAAGCCTCAAGTTGCAATAGTTAAGGATGCTATGGGCAGAATATTGAATGATTCAGGAAGCATTAAAAGAAGATGGCAGGAGTACACAGTCACTGTACCAAAAAGAATGCGCTGACACAGGAGAATTCCATGAAACAATATATAATCATAAGCAATGGTGATGAAAAAGGAAGATCAATCTGCTCCAAAGGAACTGGTAAAAAAACAGGGCCCCAGGAATTGGTGACATACCAAGTGACATATTTCAACAAATAGATGCTTCCCTGGACGTGCTTACAAGGTTGTGCCAAGATATCTGGAGGACAAGTACCTGGACAACTGACTGGTAGATACTGACTGATATCACTAACACCACATACAAGCAAAATCCTGCTGAAGATTATCCAAAAACGACTGGAATGTACATCAACAGAAAACTACCAAAAGTATAAGCTAAGTTTAGAAGAGGCTGTGGCACTAGAGACATTATTACTAATGTCCGATGGATCTTGGCTGAAAAAAGAGAGTATCAGAAAAATGTCTGTTTTTCATTGACTATGCAGGATGTATTTTGTCTCCATACCTTTTCTTTTTTTAAAAAAATAATTTTAATGAGCATTTACAGAGATTTTGGATTTCCATTCATTCATTGCTGCACTTCTCTCCCCTCCCATCCCTCCTCACCCACCCACCTCCCAGTTCGCTCCTCTCTTTCAAAAGTAAAAGAAACACTCCTTCTCTGGTACACAATCCCCACACACCCCTCCCACTGCCCCAAGTACATTCTACTATGCAACCTTAATTGTGCACTCCTGTTACATACCTTTTCAATCTGTATGCAGAACAGATCATCTGAGACACTGGGCTGTACGAGGAGGAATGTGGCATCAGGATTGGTGGAAGAAT
>NW_006399788.1:15198725-15201317 GCF_000299155.1 Elephantulus edwardii | reverse complement strand
GTTTAGGGCTCTTGTACATAGGGTCGCTATGAGTCAGTCGCAAACAACTCGATGGCACATAACAACACCACATGCGAAGGCATTTGACTGTGTGGATCACAGCAAATTTTGGCTAACCTTGCCAAGAATGGGAATCTCAGAACAGTTAATTGTGCTTGTGTGAAACCCATATTTGGAGCTGGAATCAGTGATCAGAAGAAAGCTAAGAAACACAGCATGATTCAAAATCAAGAAAGGAGTGCTTCAGGGATGTTTCCTTTCTCTATACCTTTTCAATTAACAGCCCAAACAGATCATTTGGGAGGTTGGACTTTATGAAGAGGAATGTGGCATCAGGATTGGAAGAAGGGTTAACAACAGTCTGCATTATGAATCTCCCACAATCTTGCTCATCAAACCTGAAGAGAACTCGAAGCACTAGCTGCAGGTGATCCATGCAAAGATGCTCACCACTACACCAATAGGCAATATTGTGATAGATGCAGAAAAGATTGAGGTTGTTCACAATTTCATTTTGCTTGGATCCACATCACTACTCTTGGAACCAGCAGTCAGGAAATAAAAAGATTAATCGCATTGAGAGAAATCTACTGTCAAAGGTCTCTCCAGAGTAATAAAGAACAATGATGTCAGTCTAGAGTCTACTGTGAACCTGATCCGGGCCAAGGTCTTCTCAGTTTCTTGCTATGCATCTGAGAGCTAGACAATGATTAAACATGACAGAAGAAGAATATGTCTTTAAGTTGAGGTGCTGGAAAATAGTACTGAACATACCATGGACTTCCAAGAGAATAAATAGGTCTGTCCCGGAGAGGGTAAAAAGCAGGCTGCTCCTTGGAGGCAAGAATCTTGAAGCTCTGTCTCACATACATTGGGGATGTTGCCAGGAAGGACCAGTCCTTAGAGAAGACATCATGCTTGGAATGGTGTAGGCATAGTGCAGGATAGGAAGACCTTGGATGAATGGATTGACACAGTGACTGTGGAAAGGTCAGGTGTGTCAGAGATGGTGGGATTGGCTCAGGATAGGGCAAAGTTCAGAGCCATTGTTCACAGGATCACTATGAGTTGTAGTCAATTTGATGGCACATAACAATAACAATATATGGATAAACAATATTTGTATGTTAGTTTTCTTTCCTACAACCTTTCATACTCACTAATTATTACTTCTAGTGATCTCCACCCCAACCCCACCTCTACTTTTTTAGATCTTTAGATTGTTTTATATAGACAAGTAATTCTGAAATGAAGATTTCAAATACGTTGTTAAACAGAAGTGGTTGTTATGTGCCATCCAGTTGCCTGTGATTGATATCAACTCTATGTACAATAGCATTGAACTCTGTACTGTCTCCAACACACCTGCCCCTTTTTACTCTAGTCACTGTGTCAATGGCTCACATTCAGGGTCTTCCTTTCCTGCAGTGACTCTCCACTTTTCCAAGCATGATGTCCTTCTCCAAAGACTGGTCCCTCCTGGCAACATGCTCAAAGTATATTAGATGTTACTTCAAAATCCTTGCCTCCAGAGAGCAACTTGGTTTCACCCTTTCAGGGACAAACTTGTTTTTTTTCTCTTGGCAGTCTACAATATGTTCAATACTCTTCTCCAGCGCCACAACTCAGAGGCATCAATTCTTCTTCTGTCATCTTTGGTCATTGTCCAACTTTCTGATTTATATCAATTAATTGCACATACCATGGCCTGGATCAGGTACACCTTAGTATTTAGACTGATGTCTTTGTTCTTCAGCACTCTGCAGAGGTCACTGACAGTTGACTTTTCTAATCCAATTTGTCTTTTGATTTCCTGACTGCTGGTGCCAAAAGTGTTGATCATGGAGCTGAGTAATTGTTAACAACAGAAATTGTTAACAATCTCAATCTCTTCTCCATCTATTATGATGTTGCCTATTGGCCCAGTGGTAAGAAGTGTTAAACAGAAGTGGTAAGAAGTGGCCTTTTCTGATCTCATAAGGGATGAGCACCACAAGAGCCCATGGTATGGTATAGCTAATGTTAGATGGATCTTGGCTGAAAGCAGGGAGTACCAGAGGAATGTTTATGTGTGTTTCATTGACTATGCAAAGGTGTTTGACTGTGTGGATCACACAACAAACTGTGGCTGACTCTGAGAAGAATGGGGATCCCAGAACACTTGATTATGCTTCTGCGAAACGTATACTTGGACCAGGAGGCAGTCATCAGAACTAAGCAGGGACACACTGTATGGTTCAAAATTGAGAAGTGTCCTATCTCCATACCTTTCAACCAATATGCAGAACAGATTATCTGGGAGGTGGGGCTGTATGAAGAGAAATGTGGCAGGCATCACAATTGAAGGAAGACTCATCAACAATCTGCATTATGCAGATGACACAATTCTTGTTGAAACTGAGGAGGATCTGAAACACTTGCTGCAGAAAGTCAAGGACTGCAGCCTTCAATATGGATTGAAGCACAACATCATGAAAACAAAGATTTTCACCACTGGGCTGATTGGCAGCATCATGATAGATGATGAAGAGATTGAGATTGTTAATAGGTTGAGTTTGCTTGGCTTGACAATCAACACTCTAGGTACCAGCA
>NW_006399788.1:15197382-15198625 GCF_000299155.1 Elephantulus edwardii | reverse complement strand
CCTGGAAGGCATATTGGTGTTTCCTCAGAAAGCTGAACATGGAAATTCCATATGATCCAGCTATTCCACTGCTTGGAATATACCCAGAGAAATGAGAACTGAGACACAAATGGTGACTTGTACACCAATGTTCATAGCAGTGTTATTTACCATCGAAAGAACATGGGAACAGTCCAGGTGTCCAACCACAATTGAATAGATTGAGAAATTATTGTATGTTCATAGGATAGAATACTATGCAATACGTAGAAACATGATTTTGTAAATCACTACCTAATTTGGGAGGGTCTGGAGAGCTTTATTGTGTGTGAACTAACTCAGCCCCATAAAGACAAACACTATATAAGAACATTATTGTAAAATGTGTATGAGGATCCAAGGGGAGGGAGGGAGCAGAGGGGTGAGGATGGGCGGGTGGTGGAGCGAGGGGTGTGATGAATTATAGGGACGAACAATTTGATGGGTGGAAGGAGGGGTGAGTAAAGAAATTCTGAAAGATCCGATGTGAAATACAACGTATACAAACTTTGTAAGTCATCTAACATAAAATAAAAATTTTATTTAAAAACAAAAAAAAAATCAACATTTTTTAGTGAAATTATAAGCTTTTAAAAAACCATTATATTTCCATATACTTGTTGTTTCTGCTTTGGTTGTGTTTTATTATTTGTAGTGTGAGCTGGAATCTGAGTTTCTAGCTGGTATAATTTCTATCCTGAAGAGCTTTCCTTAACCATTTCCTCTGTGTGTGTGTGTGTGTGTGTGTGTGTGTGTAAGTCTGCTGGTGATGAAATAACTCACCTTTTGTTTACTTCTTTTGGTTTTGTTTTTAAGCACTTTAAAGAAGTTTCATTCCTGTCTGGTTTGTGTGGTTTCTAGTGTGAAGTTACTGCTGTGAAGCAACTGCTGTTGCTCCCTTGTGTGGAATGCGTCTGTTTTCTCTGACTGCTGAAACACATTTTCTCTTTATCTTTGATGTCATGAAAATTCACCATAATTTGGCTAGGTGTGGTTTTCATGACTTTCATCTGCCACCGGGTTTGTGGAATGTCTTTGACCTGCGGGTTGACCTTTTTCATCAACTTTGGAAGCATTTTGTTGTTGCTGTTGGGTGCCGTCAAGAAGCTCTGACTCAGCTACCTTGTGCACAGACATGAAACTTGCCCAGGCCTGAGGTTTTCTCACCACCTCTGTCATGTTTAGCGAATTGCTGCAGGAGAGAGAGAGAGAGAGAGAGAGAGAG
>NW_006399788.1:15196639-15197153 GCF_000299155.1 Elephantulus edwardii | reverse complement strand
AGAGAGAGAGAGAGAGAGAGAGAGAGAGAGAATGAATGCAATGGAAAAGCCTACAATTAAGGACCTCTCCAAAGTACTGAGGAGGAATGATGCCACTTTGAAGACTAAGGTGCATTTGATCTTTTCAATCACTTGGTATGCGTTTAAGAGCTGGACGATGAATAAGTATGACTGAAAAAAATAGATGCTTTTGAATTGTGATGTTAGAGAAGGGCACTGAATATCCCATGAACTGCCAAAAGAACAAATAAGTCTTGAAGAAAGCGCACCAGGAGTGTTCCTTGGTGACAAGGTTGGTGAAGCTTCCTCTCACATACTTTGGACATGTTGTTAGGAGGGGTTGTCATTGTTGTTATGTGCTGTTGAGTTACTTGCGACTCATAGCGACCCTATGTACAACAGCCTTAAACTCTGCTCTGTCCTGTGCCAATCTCACTGTCCCCGACACACTTACTCCCATTACCCAAGTCACTAAATCAATCCATCTCATCAAGGGTCTTCCATTCTCCCAAGC
>NW_006399788.1:15146527-15190524 GCF_000299155.1 Elephantulus edwardii | reverse complement strand
AAGAGTATTGAATATATCTTGGACTGCTAGAAGAGCAAACAGGTTCATTCTAGAGAGCATGAGACCAGGCTGCTCCTTGGAGGCAAGGATTGTGAAGCTTCATCTGACATACTTTGGACATGCTGTAAGGAGGGACCAGTCCAAGGAGAGGGACATCATGTTTGGGAGGGTGGAGGGACAGCACAAGAGAAGAAGACCCTTGATGAGATGGATTGATCCAGTGACTGGGGTAGTGGGAGGAGGTATGTCAGAGACAGTAAGATTGACACAGGATAGAGCAGGATTTAGGGCTATTGTACATAGCGTCACTATGAGTCTCAGACAACTTGACGGCACATAACAACAACAACAAACTATAATGTGTCCTTTATCAGATTTTAAAAAGTGTGCTTAATTTCTAGTTTGTGGTGATATTTTGTTTTTTTGTTTCCCATTAGTGAATACTGTGTTTGTAAAAAGCATTTTATGTAGGGAGCTCTGATAGCCTAGTGGCAAGAAGCTGCACTGCAATTCCAGAGGTACATGGTACGAATCCACCAGATGCTCTGCTGGAGAAGGAGGGGAAATCTCTTCCTTGTACCAGTCAGATCCGATTTGACGGTACACAAAAAAATAATAAAATAAAATAAAAACCATTTTATGTATCTGTTGAGATGATTATATTGGTTTGTTTTATATTAATGTGAATGCTATTGGTTTTCAGCATGAAAACAATCTTGCATCCCTAAGAGAAAACTCATTTAGCCTTGATATATTCTATTTTAACATATTTTCAGATTTGATTTGCTAAAATGTTGTTAAGAATATTTGTTTCTAAAGTTGTTATGGATATTCTGTGATTTTTTTTAAAATAAAGTTTTTCTTTTCTTGTGATGTTTATGAAATTTTACTCTAATAAGCTGACTTCAGAATGAATTGGAAAGTATTTCCTTCCCTTCTGGAAGTCTGGAAGACTTTGTGTGGAACTTGCATTATTTTTTCCATAAATGTTTGGCAGAATTCAACTGGTGAAGTCATCTAGCCTTGAGGGTTTCATGGTGGGGAGATTTTAAACTATAAATTCCATTTCTTTAATAGGTTGAAGCCTGTTAACATTATTTATTATTCTTGAGGAAGTTTTGATAGTTTGTATTGTTCAGAGTGGCCTGTATTATCTGTCAGTCAAGAGTGATTCTTCATTTAAGGCTTTACTGGCCATGGACATTCTGAATGCTGTGAACAGTTAATCAATTGAGTACTAGTAGGAAGATTTATGGTTCAAACCCAGATAGTGGCTCCTCAGAAGATAAGTTTGGTGACTTGCTTTTGAAAAATCACAGCCTTGAGAGCCCCAAGGAATAGCTCTATTTCAACATATACGGTGGCAACGTGAGGTAGAACTGCCTCAATGTCCCCTAAGGACAGCAATAACAAGAACATGGTGGCTTCAGTCCTAAAGTATGGCTTTTCTGAAGTCTTATGTGTGTTGAGCAAGGTTTACAGTTGGTCAGAACTTCAAAATCACCCAGAATTGTGCAATTCTCAGCAAGACCTCCCAGATTCTTGACCTGCAAATGTGAATTTAGTGTTTGGTCAGCTACCTAAAGAGAACTCTGTGGCTGTCGGGAACTTCTTCCCAACTCCTCCTCTGCAAGGCCCTGTCTGGTTCCTAATTTCAGCTACATTAGCAAGCTCAGATCCTGATTTCTATTGCTTCCATCCAAAGAGACCACTCTCTCTGCTTGAGCTCCACTTCTCTGACTAATGGTTTGGAAAGAACCCCCAGGCAAGAATGTGAGGTGAATCTAACGCTTGCCTCTCCTGTACTGCTCGTACAGTGTGTGGCTACTTGTAACTCAATAAATATTTGCCAAGTAAATGAATAAATTCTGTGGGATTCCCACACTGTCTATTAACTTTTTTAAATGTTTCTATGTCTAGAAGTGAGCTCCTTGAAGCTAAAAACAAGGACCAAGATGGGTGACGGAGAGCAGCAAGTTCCAAGTTAGACAAGGGAAACAGGTTCGTCTGGGGTATATAGAAGATTTTAAAATTCACAAGGAATTGGTCCTAGTTATTGGGTTTTAAATCTATGTAGAATCACCATGTGGAGATTCTCTCTCTCCCTCTCCCTCTTCCTCTCTCCCTTCCCCCTCTCTCTCTTACTCCCTCTCCCTCTCTCTCTTCCCCTCCTCCTGGGGACCTCTGCTTTATCACAAGGGGGACTATCTGAAGGAATAAAGTTGACTTAGGCACTGTTGAATCAATTTTGATTCATAGTAACCCCATATGCTAAGGAGTAGAGGTACCCCGCTGAGTTTTATTGACTATAATCTTTATGGAAGCAAATAGCTAGGTCTTTGTCCCCTGAAAACACTAAATGTGGTTAAAACTTTCAATCTTTCAGTTATCAGCTGAATGAGCAACTAACTGTTAGTGTGATCAGGGATCCTTGACTTAGGGCAGTGGTATTCAAATACTTTGATCACATGTTCTGTTAGTAAAAAGAAATTGCATATCTCTATCTATCTACATATCTATCTATGTCTATATCTATATATAAAAGATAGGCAGGCCTTTGGTGGCCTAGTGGTAAAGAGTTGTTATACTGCCAACCCAAAGGCAAGCTGCTTTGTGGGGAAAAGATGGGCAGCCTTCTCTCATGTGATTCTCAGTTCTGAAAACCTATTGGAAGGTCAGCTATGAGTTGATTCCAACTTAACAACACTTAACAACAGTACGTGTATGTGTGTGTGTGTGTGTGTGTGTGTGTGTGTGTGTGTACACACGCATCTCTGTTGATGTGCTACTCTAGACATTTCTAATTACTTTACCCAAGATTTTACTTACATGTTATATTAATGACATTATCATTTTACATTCTGTTGGATAAAATGTCTCTAATATACATAAATTAATTTAGTTTCATGCATTACGCTTCGAAGTGTAATATGCACCTTAAAAAATACCTCAAACTCCCTCTTGGTAGATAGTTCTGACTCACAGTAACCCTAGGATGGAAATGGTAGCAGAAGAGACAAGGCCGCGTTTCTCCTGAGGAGTCTCCGGTGGTTCCACCTGCCAGAAAGGACAGCCTTTGGGTCAGCAGCACATTTGTTACAGACTCTGTCATCAGAGGCCCTGAATGTGCGTCACGAGTGCTGTTTCTCATTAACCCTCAGGGCCTCTGAGTCAATTCTGACTCAGTGACCCTGTAGAACAGAGTAGAGCTGACTTTCAGCATCTCCAAAGCTGTATTTACAGCAGCAAACTGCTTTATCTCAATAAGTGCACTAGAAAGTCATAACCAGCTCATAGCTGACCCTCGAGTAACTTTTCAGAGGCTGTAAATAACACAGGGAGAGAATGCCCATCTTTCTCGCATGGAGCTGCTGGTGGATTTGAACTGCATGCCTTTGGGTTGGCAGTGTAACTCCTTACTTCTAAACCACCAGAGCTCTTTCACTAGAGATAGTAAATATAAACCCAGTTTTCAAATTGCAATTTTTGTCACTTCAAGCTTTTCGGATGATGTCTTGTGAGACGTAATCATGTAAAAATAAAATATAACCTAGAACAGATGAAATACAATAAGGACGGATTTTAATACTTAATAGTTTGGTTTTACTCTGAAGGATTTACTTGGACATTCATCTTGGGGTGCTTTGACTTAGGGAGGGAGACCTTAGGGTGGGAAGTTGTCTGGCTTTGGACTTCTTGCTGATTCTCTTTCAAGACCCAGGTTTCACCGCTCTTATGAACCCTCCCCAGTCTCACAACTCCTGTATTTAACTTGCACTCTGCTCCCATCTGTGGTGCTTAGTGACATGGTCACTAGGGTGGGGGACGCTTGACAACCTCAGATTTGGGACCTTATCCCACTTTTGTCACTAGCTTGTTCTGCAACCTTTAAGCAAATCAATTTCTGTGGGTCTTGACCATTTCCTGCTCAAGATCAGATTCCATCTGATTCCCAGTCTTGCAATTAGATGAGACGCAGTTCAGCTGACTTCTGTAAGTCTCAGGGTCAAATTCTAGTCAAACTTGGTACTTTTAGCAAACTACTTAGCTTTCTAAGACTTCTGTCCCCTGACTTAGAGAATGCTAATCCATTTTGTTTGAAAGGAATAAATGAAATAAAACATGTTTTTCTTCCTTTATCTCCTTTGCCCATGGTTCTGAAATATCATATGGGGTTACCAGAATTTCCTGAGGAACTTGGATAAAGGACAGGTTCCTCACCCGCCCTCCTATGCCGTCCCTTCACTGTGGCTCTGAGGCAGTGGGTGGAGGGTAGCGTGTAGGAAATCTGAACCTTTAATGCGCTCCCTTGCTGATTTTATGCAACAGGTGGTCTCTGCTGGGAAGCACTGTAAAACCACCTACCACATCAAGCACGGAGCCTTAGGCTTTAACGAATTCAAAAGAAAACAAAAGTATTGAATACATGAAGGCAAAAAAAAAGCAAATAAATGGGCTGTGCTCTTGCAGGGTTGAAGGGTTCCTACAGAGCTGCTGGGATTGTGTTAGGTTCTGGGAGTGGCAGCCCCTCACCAGGCCAGCCCTGCCGCACCCCTTGCACTGCTTTCTCTGGAAATCACAGTGTGGTCAGACCCTGTTTTTCAGCTCACTGCTCTTCTCTCATGGCTCTGTTTTGACAGGTGTGTCCAGGGCCGGGAAGCAGGAGCGCCAGCTCAGCATTGGTCAGGGCGGGCAGCAGACCTGTGAGGAAGGGCTGAGACCCTGCCCAGCACCCTTTCCTGCTCAGAGTGTTAGAGGCATTCAAAGGACATGCCCCAGGATTGCAATTTCAAATGGATCCCTTATGTCCTTAGAAGGAGGCCCAGGAGTTACTTGAGGCCTTTGCAAATCTGGTAGAGATGGGGGGTGCTGTCATTCTAATCCAGTAATTAAAATGCACCCCCATAACCTTTTCATGAGTCCCCCGGTGGTAGAAATGATTAAACTCTTGACTAGTATTAACTGGAAAGAGGGTAGTTTGACACTCACCCCTCAACCCCCAGAGGCACTTCAGAAGATTTGGCCATCTGCTTCTGAAAGGTGACATCCTGGAAACCCTACAGGACAGTCAGACTGCACACCGAGGTGACCCAAAGAGAAATGACCTGGGTTGCCTTGACAGTAACGGATTTGGTTTTTTTATTTTTATCATCTCTCAATCTAGGCTCAAATTTTATTGCCCTAGATACTGGCAAGTTCCAGGAAAACAACTGAGCAAACCCAGTTGGAATTACAGGACAGAACACACCCTGTGGTGCCTGAATGAAGTTGAGGCCTGTCCCCTCTTTCATCTTCTGATGAGAAAAATGAAAGATTGGCCAGAGCAAGTTCTGTGTCTAAGGCCCCGATTCTAATGAAGGCACAGCAGGACAGAGGTGTGACTTGTTCAAGTTTCCTGTCCACTGAGGGGCTTCCGTCATGGTGTCTGACTAACCACACCATATTGTCCGCTTTGTAAAGTGTGTGCACAAAACACCCAACAATTCATAGCTCCTGCTACACGTGTATGACTTTCACTTTATGGCACCGTTTACCTCCCTTTGTCAGTTCAGTGGATTTCCAGCCGTCTGAAGGGCCATACTTGTTATTATTGGGTGCTGTCAAGATGAATACAACTCGTAGTGACCCTGTGACAACAGATCTGAGCCCTGTCCTATCCTGTGCCATCCTCATCATCTCTTACACACTCTAGCCCATTGCTGCAGTCACCATGTCAAACCACCTGGTCAAGGGCCTTCTTCTCTTTCAGCACCTCGGCACCTTTCCAAACATAATTCCCTTTCTTAGCAATAACCTTCTCCTAACAACATGCCCAAAGTATGCAAGACAAATCTTTGCCATCTTTGACTCCAAGGAGCACTCTGACTGTGCCTTCTCTAAGACATACTTGTTCTTTTGGCAGTCCATGGGATATTCAATATTCTTCTCCAACACCATAGGTCAGAGGCATCAATTCTTCTGTCATCGTTAGTCATTGTCCAGCTTGCATAGCAAGTAACTGAAAAGACTGAGGCCTGACTCAGGCATACCTTAGTCCTTAAACTGACATCATTGCTCCTAAGTAATTTGAAGAGGTCCTTGACAACAGACGTTCCCAGGGCAAAATGTTTCCTGATCTCCTGACTGCTAGTACCAAGTGCATTTATTATAGATCCAAGTAAGATGAAGTCATTGACAATTTCAATCTTCTCTCCATCTATTGTGATATTGTCTTGGCCTTTTGGCTAAGATCAGGTGTAGTGCAGTGCGTCAATGCTAAAGAGCATGAGACAGAGAGAGGTGGTGATGTTTCCCAGAGAAGATGCAGCAGGAGCTGCTCAGTGGTCATAACTAGTAAGGTGGTGTGAGACCTGAGTTAGCACAGCCAGAGACACAAGAAACTACACTGTCCATGAAGCCAAAGGCCCAAGCTTCCATCCCAGGTGTGACTCAAACCCCTCAACCTTACTTAATCTTGGGGTTACCGCTTAGAAAATACAGAGGTTTAACAGATGACTCATCAGTCTTCCCTGACTCTTAACAATTCAGGAGTATGAGGGGGCAGAGCTCATGTTAGGGTCACCCAACTGCAGAGGAGCGTGGCTAATGCCCACTGGGATTCAAACAGCCCTGAGTCCTTAAGGACCATAACAAGAATCAATGGCAGATTCTTAGAGCGGGGTAAACATTTTTAGGCAATTGGCAAAGGGCATCATCTCCCTTAATCTTCCCATCAACCCAATGGCGTAGGTACAGTTATATAATTCCATCTGACTGAGGAAGGAATAGAAACACAGAGAGACTTCCTAGCATTCCTAAGTTTTTGCTGATTAAGTGGTGGAACAAAGTCTTAACACAAAGCTATATTTAAAAACCTCACTATTTACATGATGTAGCATCAATGACTCCAAACCTCAGTTTTCTCACTTATTGAGGATAAGATGAGTTTCTACATCCTACAGTTGCAGTGAGGATGAGATGGATGGATATATGTAAAATACTCAGCACGGTGTCCTGTTGCGTAGTAGTCGCTTAATCATGTTGCTGTTGTTGTGTTTATTCTAACAAGGATTCTTATTCTCCACTTTCTCCATTGCCACTCACGGGTTACCTTGCCAGATACACTCACACTCTAGCTCTTGTGTCTTTATCTCTGTCACACAGCCCTCTCCCACCCCTTCCCTCCTGTCCTGCAGGGTTGCTATGAGTCCAGAGAATTTACTGGGTCATAAAAGTCAGCACCCCATACAGAGCCCCTCCCCTGTGCACCTGCTTCCCGTAGCTGCCTGGATGACTCCCCGCTGACCCTGCTCTTCTCCTTCACTTCCTGTAGCCCCAGCGAGTCAGCCCCTCTGGGCAGCTATGACCTGGTCATTCTGCCTTTTGTTGTTTTATCTCCTTATCTTAGAGACAAAAGGGAAGAGAAGCTAGAGTTTTCACGGAGGTGTCCAGACCTGGGCTGTTTTCCAGAGCCATGTTAATGGGAGTTATAGGTCCACATAACTAAAGACTAAGGTACATGATATTTTCAATTGCTCCCTGTAATTAAAAGGTGCACAGTGAAGAAGGAAGAACAAAGTAGTGCCTTTCAGTAGTGGGGTTGATAAAAAGCACTGGATATACCACAGACTTCCAAAGAGAGCACACAATCTGTCTTGGAAGTGCCACCAGGGTGTTCCTGAGAGGCAAGGATGGCGACACTCTGGCTCACGTATTTTGAATATGTTGTCAGGAAGGGCCAGGCCTTGGAAAAAGATCTCATGCTGGGAAAGGCAGAGGGTCAGTGAAAAGGAGAAAGAGCCTCGATGAGATGGATCAACACAGAGGCTGTTAATAATGGATTCTGGCACTGTGAAGATGGAGGGGTTGGCGCAGGACGTGGCAAGGCTCCAATCACACAGCGTAGCTGTGAGTCAGCACATAACAACAACAACAAGCTGGGCGGGCCATAGATAAAGTCATGCTGCCCCTCACTTGGCTGCTGTTCTGTAGTTTTAATTCCTTCTGGGAATTCCTGTTTGCTAGTGGCTTCCACATGGCCACTACATTTCAAGCAGAGATCGATTTTTTATCTGAATTTGGGGCCGGAGACTTGCTCCCAGGCTCCACAGTATGACTGATACCTAGGGAACCTACCTTCATTGGGTTTCCTTCAAAGTTAGTAAGATAAAGAATCTGTGAAGGCATCAGCCTCCCCTCTCCCATCCACTGGCAGAAAAGACTAGAAGATACCACCATCATAGAAACAATTCTTTATTGAGTCAGTAATACTATGCTGTATACCATATGCAGTCAAGAGAATTACATAGCAATGAGGGTGGGTACGTGATGCAAACCAGTTGCATATGTATTACAACAACGAAGGTAGCATAAAGGTTTTTTTGAACTGCAGGCTCATTGTTGAATTTGTGTTGGGGTGAAGACAGCTCAGGGTGTGTTCTGAATCTGAACATAAAGATAGAGCAGCTTTAGAGGAAGCAATGCCCTCAGGCCTTCACCTGCCATGGGAGCTTCCTCCACTCCTTTGTGCATAAAGTCTGAGGTGTTGATGTCGAGGGAGATCTTGTGGCGTTCAGGTCCTTTCTGGTGAGGCCTCCTCCCTCATCCTGCTGCTTGTGCAGAGGACTCGGGCCATTCTGGGCCGGGCTAGGGAGAGGCCAGCATTCAGCTGTGGCAGGAGGAGCCCAGGCACTGGGTGTGGAGAGCCACTCCATGATCAGGAACTAGCATCCTGGAGCCTGAGCTTCCTCAATGCCCATGTGGGGCAGTGCAGAGAGCCCCAGAGGTGAGGCACCACAAGTTCATCTTTGCTTCCCTCCTTTTCTTGGTGCTGGGTGCCACTTTGGTAAGATGTTCCAGGGTCTGGATATTCTCCCTGTGCCAGTGAAAACCTTGCTTGGATTTCTCATGGACTGCTCCTGAGAGAGAAAATGCTGGACTTGTCAGGGGTGCCATGTGCACATGCACTGGGCCTGAGAATGTCCGGCCAGCTTGGGTCTCAGTGTTTCAGGTGAGGCAGGAGACTGCTCCCAGGCACCCAGACCCTCAGGGCAGGGACCTGCCAGCAACAAATCTACCTGGTCCATTGATTTTAATTATTACCTCCTGGCAAAGTTTTTCTGGTTCTTTTAAACAATGGGAACCCCACGAAGCTGCTGACTGGACAGGTGAGGAAATATTGGGAATAGTGGGGTCTGTCACAGATTCTGGGATAGATTCTAGCTCCCCTCCTCCTCCTCGAGACAGCCACCTCCCAGATGGGCTCCGTCATAGATTTGGTGGTCATCTTCTGTTGCCTTCTCCTCCTGCCCTGCCAAGCGACCCCAGTCGGCCCCCCTGACCTGCAGGGAAATGCACATGTGCTGGTGGGGGGCCCTGCTTCTCTATGGAGCCCAAAGTTTCAGAGTTAGCCTTGGAGGACTCCCAACTGAGATCAAAGGACCACGGCTGTCTCCGGGTGAAGCTTTGCGGCTCATGCCTCGTTCCTCTCATTCTGCATGGCAGTGTCCTGGACTTGTCCCTTCTCAGTAGGAACGCTGGCTCCCAGGTGGACCTGGAGGTCCGGGAAGGCCGGGGGGACCCTGGATCCCTGGTTCACCCTTAAGGCCCATGGCTCCCCGCTGGCCTGGAGACCCTGTTTTCCCTGCAATCCCTGGTTTACCCTGAGGCCCTGGGGGCCCCTCTGGCCCTGGGGGTCCTTCTGGGCCTGGGGGTCCCACATCCCCTTTGGGGCCTGGCTGTCCTCTTGGCCCTCCAGTTCCAAAACTGCCTTTTGAACCTTTGAAGCCTGGGACACCTCGAAGGCCAACTGGTCCACGTTCTCCCACAGGTCCTGGCTCCCCAGATGGCCCCTGAGGCCCCTGGGGCCCAGGGGGGCCCAAGGTGCCTGGGTCTCCTTTTGGTCCTCTGCTGCCACCAGGCCCTTTCACGCCCATGTCACCTTTGAGTCCTCTTGGTCCTGGAGGGCCGGGGACACCTAGGGTTGGAAAGAGGAAAGGAGAGGTCATTCTATGGGGGGCTGATTTTCTCAGAGAAAGAGTGGGATACAGTCACAGCCCTAGGGTCACAGTGAGGCAAAGACCAAGCTTTGTACTGCTCAGTTTTTGGAGACTTGGTCAATTCCTTGACTCTTCTATGTCAGCTTTGTCATCTGTGAAGTGAGGAGCAAATACTTGCCTGGTGAGAAGATTCCCTGTGATAACACGTACAAAGTGTTCAGCATTAGGCCTGGCACACCATGTAAATGCAACAAAGAAGCACCCATTATTCTAACTCCAAAGCTTGTCCATGCTACACACATGTTATTGAGTTGGGGACTAAGAAAGCTGGACCACGCTGGGAAAAGGCAAATGGTGTCCAGCACTGTCTTTATTGCCATAGAAGCTGGCTTGGCCTGTCCCTCACCTCATGGTCTTTGACTGCTGTATTTATTCACACCCCACTCACAGGCTCTCCCCATGACCACTCAGGCATCTGGAAGCAGAGATAGTTTGTTGACACTGAGTAGAAAACCAAGAAAGCAAAAGTATGAGTATACTTTTCAAGTATACTTTTCAAGAAAGGAAAGTATGAGATGGTAACTAGGGTCTGAGTATGTGGGATACAACAGCTCACAGAGAGGGCAATTCCTCAAAGAAGCCTTTTTGAGCTCTCTAGTCTCTCTGGTGGCCAACTGGCAAGAAGCTGCTTTGCAATTATGAGGGCACTTAGTTCGAGGCCACCAGCCGCTCTGCGGGAGAAGCCTGGGCAAGCTCCTGCCATGCAATTAACTGTCTCTGAAAACCCCCTGGAAGGTCAGCTATGGGTTGGTTCTGATTCTATAGTACACAACAACAACAACAACACTCTCTTCTTTAAGCTCATGTGGCTACTACTTCCATTTATTTAACACAGAGAAAGAGAAGTAAGAGTGCACTGAAAGTAAACTCAAGGTGCTTATCTGTTGGATGCACAAGACTGTGGAGCCTGGACTTAGCCTGGCCTGTGGTAGAGAGCTTAGTATTAGCTGATAGATGGTGATTCTGGTAAGGGAGAAAGAAACTGTCTTTGTTCACAGATGATATGATTGCCTATGCAGAAAATCCCAAGGCCTTGTAGGGGAAAAAAAATGAAATAAACAATTATAGATAGCAAGATACAAGATTGAGAAAAAGTCCACTGCCTTTTTATGTACCAGCAAAGAACAAATGGAATTTGAAATGAAAAACAATACCAGTTATATTAGCTCCCCTCCTCCCATAATTTAAAAGCATGGGTGGAAATGAACAAAAATGATATACAAGATTAATATAAGGAAAATAGAAAAACAAATGAAATAAATAAAACCTATATAAATGGAGAGATAGACTATTTTAATGCATAGCAAGGCAGTGTATAGCTATCAGTTCTTTCCAACTTGGTTTATAGAGTCAATGAAATCCTGGTTTAATCTCTAGCAAGTTCTCTTGTGTCTCTCAACAAACCAAGTTTAATACAGAAATGCAACAAAAGACCTGGAGTTGTCAAAACCATACTGAGGAAGAATAGTATCAGAGGACTAAGACTATGCAAGACCTACTATAGAGAGCTACAGTGATTGAGACAGGCTGGGTTTGGGGAATGAGTGGACAAATACATTGTTGTTGGTGGGTGCCACTGACTCAGAGCCGACCCATAGTCGATCCCCCAGAGGGATTTCAAAGGCAGTTAATCACACAGGGGGAGACTGACCATCCTTCTCTCACAGAGCAGCTGGTGGATTTGAACCACGGGCCTTCAGGATTGCAACGCGGCTTCTTACCACTAGACCACCAGAGCTCCCTGAAAAATGGGTTAGTAGGACAGAATAGAGAGACCAGAGATAATACAGCACAAATACAGCCCATCGATCTTTGACAAAGGTACAAAGAATCTTTAGCAAAGGTGCATACAATCCAGTAGAGAGAGGAGAATCTTTTCAACAAATTGGGTTGGAACAACTTGAAATCTATGTGCAAAAAGAAATAAATCTAGATATAGAGCTTCCATCTTTTACAAAAATGAATTAAAAAAGAATGGGTCCCAAACCTAAATGCAAGAAACAATTCTATACAACTTCTAGATGATGTCACAGGAGAAACTCCAGGTGATCTGGGTTTGGTGAGGGTGACTCACCAAATGGGCATGGACACTGGCTAAGCCGAGGCTCTGGACTAGATGCCTGTGGGAGATAACAAGGTGAAGATCAGATCCTGCCTTCAAGAATCAAATCAAACATCCAAGCCAGAAATTGGACAACTTAATGTCCTTCCGATCAAATAAATCTAAAGGCTAGCCCCTCTCAGCGCTGTACTAATTCTGAATACATACAACCGAATGTAGTTGTCACTCAAGGGATGTGAGATGCAGAGGCAGAGAGAACTGTGCGACCTCCTAAGGATAGTGGTTGTAGAGAACAAGGACTTTAACCATCAGGGGACTGAGGCACAGCATGAATCTGACTTCCTTTGGTGGTTTGGGCAAGTGACCAGCGAGGAGACCTGTTGAGAGCAGTGGACCACAGGGCTGGCCTGAGAGATGAAGCCAAGGGCCCACACCCAGGCCTCTGTGAGACTTGCACTCCTACATCACTCCCCATCTCCCAGGGCAGCTGAAGGTTAAGAGTTTTTGAGATAGAAAGGCATCTACTTTACTGCTGTCCTTAATGAATGCACAGAGACGTGATGTCCACGTGTCTTGGAAAAGTAAGTCTGTAGTGAGTGCCTATCTATAGGATGGCTGACCTGAGAGCGAGAAGGACCCTAGAAGCTGTGATTCCTGAACAACTGAAACAGGGACCCATGTGAGCCTTTCAGACAGCAGGGACCCCGTGTGCTGGGTGAGCAGGGAGCCCTCTGTTTGCCAAAACCCAGCACTGTGGCACCAAGACCCCTTCCCCATCTGATGCAGACTGGTAGCTGGAGATGGTCCTGTAACCGCTACCCTCCTGCCCTCCCCTCCCGCTGCCCCTGCTCTGCTGTTCCCTCTCTCCTTCTCCTTCCTGGGGTATTTCTAAGAGGAACGGAGTGTTAGTGAATATGCTCCTCCAGAATGACCTCAACTGGAAACCAGAGCCCAGGCAGAGTCAGCCCCACCAGAGCCAATAAAAACCTTCAGGCCAGTTCTCTGCCGCTGCCTGCCCATTGCCACCTCCCACTCACCGGGATATGGCCATGCACGGCGCACGTGGCCTGGCAGCAGTCAAGGCTGGAATTCTGTCCGTCATGGGCTGGCCGTGGGCAGAGGGTGGGGCTGGCAGCAGCTTGGCTCCTGAGAAGCCAGGAAGTAGGACCTGTGCTATTATCCACAGCAGGACCCCCAGGAGTGCAACTGCCAGCATCACATGGCACATGGGGTGTCCTCACGGGGACCGCCTCCCCCAGACTGGCAGGACCTGCTGGGAACTGGCAGCATCACGGTGCCTGTCTTCACCCTGACTCTGTTCTTGGAACCTAGGCCAGCTGAGGTTTGGAAAAGCAGCGAGCTATTCAGGGGTGGAAAGGTCCCCAGCGGCTATGTGTGGGTGGCACCAGGAGCACAAAGTGGGAAGTCAGAGAGTAGTGGAGACACACTGCGTGAGTCCCTTCTTTCTGTTGTTATTGTTGTTGTTATGTGCTTTTTGGTTGGAATAAACTCCTACTTGACCCTCTAGTGGGTTCCTGGAGGCTGTAAATTCAAACAAGGGGAGATTGTCCTTCTTTCTCCTGAGAAGCAGCTGGTCGATTCAAACCACTTGCCTTTGGGTTGGCAGTGCAACTCTTTGCCCACTAGACCAGCAGTGCATCCCGTTCTAGGGGTCAGTTTTTCATCATAGAACATGCGAGTTGGGATTCACAGCTTCTAGGGATTCACACTCTTTTCGCTCTCAGATGAGCCATCCTATAGACAGGCAATACAACCTTAGTTTTCCAGCACTCAACTCCTACCTCTTTGACTGCTTTTAACCTGTCCCCTTCTTTTGGCTCTTCATCCACCTACTCTGGGATGTAGGCTCCCCCAGGACTTACTCCAGCTCCCCAGTACTATGTCCTCTCCCCTTTCAGAGGACCTCAACCACTGCTTTGACTTCAATCCTTGTTCTCTGGGTGGATATGGCAGAATCTCTAGCCTCGAGGAAGGAAATGTCTCTACAAGGATGCCCCTCCCGCTCTGTCCCGGGGATCAAAGCCAAAGGCCCCTTTCTTTCTCCCTGGGACCCCTTTCTTTCCTCTGCCATCATCTTCAGTACATGATCTCTCCTCCTGGTCTATCCAGAAGGATAGCAGTTACTTTGAGAGTTTCTGTGTTGTTAGGATGGGACAGTCCTTAGAGGATGACACCGTACTAGATGTAGGGACAGAGAAAAAGAGGAAGACTCTCAACAAGACAGAGTGGTTCAGTCACCGTAGCAACGGGCACGAACACATCAGAGATGGTGAGGATGGTACAGCATGGGACAAAGTTTAGATCTCTCCTTCAGAGGGATGCTATGAATTGTAGTTGACTTAATGCCACTGAACAAGAGTTTTTATGTGAGTGAGAAAGAATTGGACAACGCATAGAGTTAGCACTCTCGGCTGCTAACAGAAAGCTTGGAGGGTTATGTCCTCTCAGAGGCACCTTGGAAAAGAGACCTGGTGATCTACTTTCGGAAATAGTAGTCATTGAAAACCCTGTTGGGCACACATCTACACAGAACTGCCCTGAGTCACACATGATGCCACGGCAACTGATTGCTTGGTATCTGGTTAGAGAAAGAGAAAAGGTAGAAGCATGAAGACCTTTTCTTTTCTCTCCTCCATTCCAATCCCTTCCAGCTTCTAAGGAGAGACAAGGACATGCTCTGTGGCATCCTTTCCTGGGTGGAAGAGGCTGAGCCCCTCACATGCTTCTAGTGCCCTCTGCCACCTTCCATCTCATTCCACCAAGTGCTGAGTGTGACCGGAGTGAGGACTTCCACAATAAAGGTGCCCTTTCATCTATGCTTCCTCGAGTCACAGCTAGCACCACCGTCCTCACCTCTGAGAACTCAGTGGAGTTCACTCAGGGCCTACCTGAATCTCTCAGGCACCAGTGTGGGTCACTAGCATGTTCTTGGGTTACAGACCTAAGTCTTTCTCATTGCCATAGGCTGGTGACAGAGCCCACTTTTTTGGTTTTGGGGTTTTTGTTTATTTGTTTTTCTTGTTGCATACTGTTGAGTCTGATCTGACTGGTACAGGAGGAGATTGTCCTTCTTTCTCCAGCAGAGCATCTGGTGAATTCGAACCGTGCGCCTTCAGGATTGCAGTGCAGTTTCTTGCCACTAGGCCACCAGAGCTCCCAGAGCCCACCTTTTGAGGGATATTTACACTGGTGTTGTAATATCTGGCCCCGGTGTACTTCAGCCTCTGAATTTCTACCTGTGCTGTGCCCTGCCTTCTCTCACCTCCTACAGCTTGGAGATGGGAAGGATAATGAAAGCTGGAAGCAGCCAGCATCTGCAAGCATCTACTGGTCCTGGGAGTCCCTAAATAGTACAAATGGATATTTTTTTGACAGCCATCTAGCAAGCTGGAAGCTTGGCTACACCCAGAAGTGCCTCGGGTGGAAAACGTGGTATTCTATTTCCCCAAAATCAGCTATAAAAACCCTGTGGAGCACAGTTTGACACGCACGAGGTCATCATTAGTTGGATTCAACGCTATGGTAATTTTTTCCCCATGTCACAGGCACAGTGTACACTGAAGCACTGTGTACAGAGCAGGAGAGGGTCATCTGAAGGTCTGCCTCAGGTGGGAAGAGCCTTGCTGACCCTCCCTGAGCCAGTGTGACTCATGCGGTCAGAGCAAGGGAGCTGGGAGGAGGGAGCCGGGTCTGGCTGGAGAAGAAGTCAACAACTTGAGTTCAGTGGTTAGCGAAGAGAGGAAGGAATGTGGATGGAGGCAGACCAAAACTTTCTCCAGAACAGAGTGTCCCTGACACAGCCAACACAAGGATGTCAGTATCGGCAGGGGTAAAGGGCAAAGGAGGAAGGTAACTGTTGCCCGAGCCATGGGAGACACTGAAGACAAAGGAGGAGACGCCAGCCAGCCGGCTGCAGTGGCTGAGGTTCGGTCTTGGGAAGGATGAACCGGGCATGCTGGAGTCCTGGGAAGGCCCATAATTACTGAGGAAGCCTTGGCTGTAATTAAGCAGTGCAGGCCCATTAAGGCTGAGCCACAACTGACTGCATGTCTGGGGCAAGTAGGTGGTCGGCTCCATGCACACCCGAGTGGGGCAGCGTGGGGGTGGGCAGAAGTGCACATTCTCAGAGCACAGCCCTTCCCACCCATGCTCAGGAGAGATCCCAGTGGATCACACAGTCAGAGACAGGCATCCCATTTACAATCCTGGGGATATGGAGACTGACGTGGGGCCCTCTGAGAGTCTGCCTGGTGCAATAGAAGGTATGTGGTCTAGAAATCAGGAGACCACGCTGAATCTCTGCTCTGCTCTTAAATTGAGTGCCTGGGGAAGTTTCTATTCCTCTTTAGACCTCAAACTCACCTCTTCTTAGTAAAAATATTAATGTACATATTCTCAACAACAACAAAATAAAGAAAATAAAAATTATTAGCAAAGACTATTGGGCTAGACTTGGGAAGCTCTGGTAGCTTAGTAGTAAGGCATTACCAACTCAAAGGCTCCAGGTTCAAATCCAACAAATGCTTTGTGGGAGAAAGATGGGCAATTTCTTCCTGTCCATTTTACAACCTCTGAAAACCCGCTGGAGGGTCAGCTATGAGTCAATTCCAACTTTACAGCATACAGAACCACCAGCTCTCAATCCTGAATGCATTGAAATGATGAAAATCCCAGCAAGTATTAGTACTGGGAAAACAATTCCTGTGAGCTCCCACTTCTGTCTACGATGGACCCAGTGTGAGGCATACACATAGTAGTATTGTTAGAAAACATTCTAAACCATCTTTCTGAAGACACTGGAGGAATATCAAGGGCCAAGACCTCAGAGGGAAGGCAGATTCACTGACAGAGCCTGATAGTCTATTCAGCTTTTCCTCACAAGGCATTTCTGTGTAAAAGGTTGGTGGTTAGAACCAGTTCAGAGGTTCTTTGGGAGAAAGTCTTGGTGATCCGCTCCCACAAAGATTACTGTTAAGAAAACCTTATGAATCGTTCTACTCTCCCACACAGGTTCCATATGGGTCAAAATGGACTTGCAGGCACCTAACAGAGGAGTTGTTCTGGTGATGTAATCTGTGAGGCGTTGCACTGCTAACCGAAGGCCATGCCTCTCTGATGGTTCAAATCTACTAGAGGCTATGTGGGAGAGAGAGGACAGTCTCCTCCTGTGTGATTTACAGCTTCCTGAAAACACACTTGTTATTGTTGATGTGTACTATAGAGTCAAACTGACCCACAATGAGCCCTTTAGTGGGTTTTCAGAAGCAGTTGATCTCGTGGGAGGAGATTGCCCATCCTTCTCCCGCAGAGCAGCTGGTGGCCTGGAACCATGTGCCTTCGGGATTGCGGAGCAGCTTCTTACCACTAGCCCACCAGAGCTCCCTTAAGACACACTAGAGGGTCATTTATGAGATGGCTCTGACTGCATGGCAATGAGTTATTGATTCTGGGTTCTCTTTTTTAATTGCTATCAGCAAAATTAGAAGCCAAATGAAACACTGCAGCTATTAGACTGAGAAGCTAAGTGGAGCTTCCAGCAGCTTCAGAGAGTGGACACAAAACTGGAGTTCAGGGAGACCGAGGCACTGCGGATCTAGGTAAAACCAGAACTGTGTGTGCCTCTATCCTAAGGAACGTGTAGCAGGGATTCTGAGCAGAGAAGGGGTAGCCTTGTAGTACTAGGGCACAAGAACAAAAGTTCAAGGGCAGACAAAGTGGCAGAGCACAGGTAAACACCCCTCTGGAGCTGTGTCCTAGAAGTCAGGCTGGAGGTCAAGTCTCAGGAAGCGCTCTCCCGTCCCTACCTGGAAATGCCAGCAGCAGCTTTTCTGGACAGTGAATGTTCCTATCAACTGCCTTCTCTGCTCAACAAGCAAATCTACTACCTTCCCACTGTAGGCAGTGATGACTGCCGCAACCTAGTAGGTCTAAATGAGGGAATGCTGTGACATTTTCTGCTTTTTCCTTTTAGACATGTAAACTTTTTCACCCTTTAGGTGCAGGAATAAAATGGAAGGTGGTGCTTTCTGCCCGAGCTTGCACGTGTAACCTTTCTAGTGCTCTTGACCCTCCCCCACTTCTGCACTCTGTTCATGCTTCATTTAGTCCTGCACTCACTGAACAAATACTTCTTAGAATCTCTGACAAGCTGGGTACTCGGTTGGATATTGATGAGTAAGGCAAGGGCCCTGCCATTGTGCAATTTAGATTCATAATGACTTCTCTCTCCTTTGTTAAGTTACTAAAAATGGATTGACACAGTGCCTATGGCAATGGGTTCAGGTATGTCAGAGATAATGAGGATTGGACTAGGATTGGACAAGGTTCAGAATTTGCTATGGGACACAGTTAACTCTTGAAGGTACAAAACAATGACAACAGAGTTGATTCTAACAAAAGGCCCCTCGTGTGTCAGACTAAACTGTGCCCTAAAGTGTTTTCAATGTATATGGAAATGAAGCAGTAGATTGCAAGGCCTTTCATTTGAGATACCTCTGGGTGGACTGGAACCTACAACCTTTAGTTAGCAGCTGAGCGTGTTAACTGCACCACCCATGGAACCCAATCCTTTATAGTAAAAGATCCACTTACATTTCACAAAAACTTATTCATACCTATTGCTACTTCTGATCCTCACAACTACACCAGTGAAATAAACAAGGCTGGCATCAATAATCCTATTTGTGGTTGAAGAGACTGAGCTGTAAATAGTCAAAAAGCCTTCCCCAAAGCCGCTGAGTTCATGTGTATTATGAAGACGGTTGTTGTTATGTGCCATTGAGTCAAATTGACTGATGGTTGACCCTCTGGCAGATTTCAGAGACAACAAATTGCACAGGAGATTCCCTAATCTTCCTCCTTCAGAGCAGCTGCTGGATTTGAACCACTTGCCTTTGAGTTGGCAGCACAACTCTTTACCCACTAGGCAACCAGAGCTCCCGATGATGTCTGTCATGTCTCTAATTCCCAAAGAATAGTCCTAGCGTAGACACTGTCTAGCACAGACACGAATAATTATCCTACAGAGAAAGAAGAGGTAAATGCTGTAGGAGAGATGCAAACATCAAGAATTGTACATAGTTTCTATTGAGAAAATGAAAGGTCCGAATAAATCACAGAGCTAGAAGAGGTCTCAGGGATCAGCTACTCTAACCCTTTCATTTACAGGTGAAAATAAAAAAGAACACTAAAGGAGGCCTGGAGATGCGTATTCTGCCTAAAGACCGACAGAAATTAGAAGGCAGGATCCTTTCTCCTGCAGCTTAATAGTCTCAGCAGCTCTCTGGTCAGCTCTTGGCACCATCCACTTTGACTAAGGCCAGTCCTGTCCTTCTCTTTTTATTCAAGAAAGACACTTGGCTCTGGCCTTCAGAAGACCTCACTTCTAGCTCCAGCATCAGAGTCTGTCAACACCTGTCTGTGAGTGAATGAATGAGTATTTGTCCTTCCAGGATGAAGCAATTTTCTCTCAGATGTGAGCGATTTTACATGTGGCGACTTTAATGACCAGCAGGGATGTTGACCAAAGAAACGATTTAAGCAGATGTGCTAGAGTTCAAGCCAAGAATCAGATGGTGCACAAACAGATGCGCACCTGGGCTCTGAAGTAAAGCTGAAGCTCTTCCATGACAACTCTGCCATTATCAGAAGGGACAAATGTAAAGTCCCATGACTACTGCTGGGTCCTCCTTAGAATGAGGACATAAACGGTTCCCTTGCTAACACCTCTGCTACCGTCTCCTTGTCTTCCCCTCTCCACTTTGCACCCTATACTTGAGCACCTGAGCAGGGATGTCCTTGGGGTACTTGTGTGCTCATACACCCAGCGTCTCCCTTTCTGGCTTCACACTGGATGTGTGGGTCTCAGACACATGGTAAGGACTCAGGACTTTAAATCCTAGTGTGATTTTTCAGTAACCAGTTTGTCTCAAACTCTTGTTGACTTTCTTTCGTTGTCATTGAACATGTCACTACTGCCGCCACCAGGGCCTAATTTTTCCTTTATATTAATCCTCAAGCTGAGTCCTCCAGGCTATGCCTCTGAAATGAAGACAGCAACACAGGCCTCATGTGCTCTACAAGGGTGAGTGTGAGGTTCAATTAGAAAAAAAGAGAGATTGTGTGAATGGGCTTTGTCATCAAGAAAGTTTTGTGTTTCTCTTATTCTTTGGTTGAAAATAGCAAAAACATAGTATTTCCAGAGCAAGAACTATGAGAATTATCTAATAATACCCTTCACCAAGCACTGCGACCTAGAAGGTACTGACATATACAATATAGGAGAAAGGCGGTGGGGAGGTTTCAGTTACCACAGAAACAAACACTCACGAGCTGGTTTAACTGAAAAAATTCTAACAATAGGCAAACAGGACTGGATCTTTCCCCCAACAAATTTATATTAAAACGGGGGGAAAATTAGCCTGGTGGCAACAAAGATGCTCAGTGACATAAAATGAAGTTAACAAAGGGTTTGGGACTAAATGAATAAAGCAAATTAGGGAATGAGAGAGGTAGCCCCAAGGCCGAGCTCTGAGGAAAAAGCAGAGATATCAAGGATGACGGGGTTGCTCTCCTTCCACTAAAAGGCTTCCTCTCGCACTCCTTGCATGATTGGGCCCAGATGTTTGGCCTCGCAAATGTTAACTTCAGGTTCTGGACCTTCCAAATCTCAATCGCTACTTACTCTAGTTCCTAGAACAAGCATCTTCCCACAAAGACACACACTTCACGGAGAACAGTCCGGGGAACCTAGGTGAAGGCATCCAAATTCTGGATTAAGAGGCATTTTGGATCTTTTCTAGGAAGAAAACGGTTGGAAAGACAGAGTGGATAGCTTGTAGAGAAGGCCTGGCATGAGAAGGGTGTTGGTCAGCACAGAGTCAGCTCTGGCTCACGGGGACCACACATGTAACAGAATGAAGGTGGCCCGGTCCTACACCATCAAGACTGCTGCTTCATCTGAGACCATAGAATGAGAAGAGACCTTTATCTCAGCACGAAATACTTATACTCAGAAGTCACAGTGCATTGCGAGTAACTAAAGGAGTGCATCAAATACAACTCACTTGTAAGGTAGAATCCAAGAGCAAATTGGGGGAGAGTTGGCTCCAGGTGAGAAAGAGGTTAATCCATTGTTGGGGAACTAAGTAGCAGGTGGCTTAATGCATAGCTTGTTGCATATCAACTGAAAGGATGGCAGTTCGAATTCACTAGCTGCTCTAGTTGGAGAGAGGTGGGCCGTATCCTCCTATGAAGATTTACAGTCTTGGAAATCCAGTGGAGGCTTGGGCCATGAGTCAGAATTGACTTGAACACAGTGGGTTTAAACAGGAGCAGATGAAGCGGCACTAGGATGCCTATCCTGTCACCAAGGCACACACTGTATTCACTTAGAGGCTCTTGTTAAAGGACAGGTGTTTATGTGACTTTGGAGGAGAAGGCCAGTCAGAACAGTTTAGAATTTTCTTTTTTAACTTTAAATTTCAAATTTCAATCCTGTGCTAACATCTTTCTAGTTCGGTGACTTGCTGAACCTCATTTAATATCCAGTCCTTCTTCTGCACTGTGAGGGTCAAAGCTGCAGAGGTGTGTGTGTTAACGATGATGTGTGTGTTACCCAGTCTCTGGGGGAGGTCTTTGCATGAATCATCCTCTCCACTGGAACTGCTCTGCTCACCCATCCCGTTCTCCTGCCCCTGAGCTTCTCCTCCTCACCTTTCAGGCCTCAGTTTCATTATCACTTGATCATCTTACAGAAATGCTCCTAATTGCTTCCTTATCAATGTAATGAGATTGTCTCTTTTCTTACTCCTTCCCTTCCACCAGTCTAGTGCCTACCACACAGGAGGAGTTCATCATAGTTCTTGAGTAGATTAATAGACTAACTCATAAAATACCTGACAAATTCATGTTGTTAGGTCCTACTGAGTTGGCTTCAACTCATAGAAACTCTGTGTGCACTGGCACTAAGCTCTGCCTGATCCGGCACCATTTTTAGAATAACTTAAGTACAACTGACTGTATTTATGCGACTTGTTGGAGTCGCTGTGCCGTTTCCTCTCTTTGGGGTCTTCTATGTTTCACTGCTTTGTCAGACCATGTCCTTTTAACTTCTGCTTTGCCAACCATGTTTCTCTTCTTAAATTTAAAAAAGTTAAACCTTCTCAACTTTAGAAAAGTGGCCATGATTTAGTCTAGAAAGAAGATAATCATCAACCAAAGAAATAGTGTTTTCTCCACCCTTATGTTTTCAATTTTACTGAGCAGAACTTAAATATCAAGAGATTCCTGCTCCATCTCTTTCCACACAACGTTTTATGTTAATCTCTGAAAGTTGTAAAATATAACTCATGTTGTCTAAACTCTGCTCAATGCCTTGTTAGCTAAAACACAAATCTCATGTGGAGACAGAATTAATGGATCCCTTTCTGTCTTCTCAATTTAAGTGTGAAAGCGATTACCAGGTCTCTTGCTGAGATTAAGTGTGGATGGTGGAGGCATGGGGAGCAATGAGAGGAGAAGAGCGTCATTGTGGTGATGGCCAAGGAGTGGCAGAATGGTTGAGAGCACTAGTAAGAGAGTGGGAGGGGAGAAAACAAGAGGAGATAGTCTGTGGGAAGTAAGAACCAGCTCCCATTGAGTGTTGTCTGACTCACAACAACCCCACAAATGTCAGCATCCAACTATGCTCCATATGTTGTCAGTAGCTGGTTTTTAGACGTTGATGGCCAGGTATCTCCTGCAAGGCACTCTGGGTAAAGTCAAAACTTCAATCTTTTGCTCAGCAGCTCAGCATATTAACTACTTCACCACTCTGGACTCCTCTGAAGCATAAAGTCTTCCTATTTCTCTCTCTGGACACAAATTAAACAAATTTATGCCATTAAAATAAAGATTTGGTGAGCTCTGGTGGCCTAGTGGCAAGAAGTTGCATTGCAATCCCAGAGGAGTGCAGTTCAAATCTACCAGATGCTCTGCTGGAGAAGGAGGGACAATCTCCTCCATTAACAGTCAGATCTGATTCCATGGTACACACACACACACACACACACACACACATTTAAAAAATAATAAAATAAAAATTTGTGGGCCAGGCAAAATCAGGAGCCATAACACCCTTCACTGAAGAGGTTTGCAATTATTTTTCTTATCATTACAAGTTGCCCTAGGCCTTTGCCTAGTAGGATTATTTCCCACCCTGCCCTCAAATCAGTACTTCCGCAGGCGCCCTGGGTCTGAATCTCTCACCTCGTAGGATGGTGACGTTGCGAAGGATTTCTCCGTGCCGCGTGTCCACTGCCTTCATCTCTTCCATGATCATGGAGAGGTTGCGGACGTCGAAGTCCAGCCGGGCACTGAGCAGGCTGAAGCGCTCCCTGAGCAGGTCGGTGGAGCTGAGCATGAGGGAGACCGACTTGTTCAGGTAGTAGAGCTCCTCGGCGTGAGTGTGGAAGCCCAGCGTGCACGAGAGCCGCACGTCGTCCAGGTACTTGAGCATGCTGTGCACGTGGTTGTCGGTGGCATTAATGTTGGTGAAGATGGTGCTGATCTCAATCTCGTGCGAGGCCATGCGCCCTTCCAGGGTCTCAAACCTCTCCACTGTTCTGTTCTGGGCGTAGCGCGTGTGGTACTGCAGGTCATGCATGTTCTCCTCGTGGTCGTCCAGGAAGGACGAGATGTTATCCAGCTGCAGCTGCAAGCCCATGACCTGCAGCACCAGGTCGTGCATGCTCTCAGCATTCTGGCTGATGCGCTGGGAGGAGGCCCCCAGGGTGGTTTGGATGTTCTTGACCACTTCTCCCGTCTTGGTTGAGGTGGCACGGAGGCTGCCGAAGAGCCGGGTGTAGTTCTGCCAGTCGGTGACGATCTTCTGTAGGGTCATGGTCTCCTCATCTGTCTTCCGCTGGATCCCGCTGATCCACTCCGACGTCTGCCCCACGGTAAAGTTGATCTGGTGCACTGCAGCCCTGACGTCATAGCACTCCTGGGCGAGATCCTTCAGAGAGAGGTCCAGGCCTCCCGTGGTGGCCTGCCAGCCTCTCACCTGGGCCAAAAAGAGTCCCAGGGACTGGTTGACCTGGTGGATGGAGAAGGAGCAGTTGCCCATCTCCTGAGTGATCTGACTGCTGGTGGTGGACAGCAGTTCGTGGGCCTGTGAGGTCTGGTCCAGCTGGATCTCCTGGGCCAGAAGCATCTTCTGAATTCCCTCCAGCTCCTCTTGCAGTTTCCTGATCTCCTGCCCCAGCTGCCCGGCCTCATGGCAGAAAGAGCAGTTGCTCACAGCTTTTGGATCTTGGAGAAAGAAATGGATAGGATTTTGAGTTGGAAAGGAGTCAGGGGATAGTGAGCACTACTTTAAACTAAATATTTAAAGCACAGTGAATTGGTAGGTGGCGCCTACCTCTTTGCTTTCCTTCTTGCTATAAAATCCTTCTTGGAGAAGTCTCGCCATCTCCCTGAAATCTCATTTTTACCAAATATCATTTCTATGATTTGAAATATAAAACTGAGGACATTTTATCTTACCACTCAATTTTCAAGAATGTATCGATATAGAATTTTTAATTTGCTAAAGCCACTCTATTTATTTATTTAAAAATTACTTTATTTCTTTAACAATTCCAAATATTTTTATATTATGATATACCCTTACAGTAAATTTACAGAGAAGGGATTCAGGAATTATTTCTCTGTTGTAAATAAGGAAAGAGGCTGCCTAGAGGCTACCCAGCTAGTTAATGAAAGGGGGCACACTGGTGGTCTAATGGTAAGGAGTTGTGCTGCCAATCCAATGGCAAGAGGTTCAAATCCACCAGCTGCTCTGTGGGAGAAACATGGACAATCTTCTCCATGTGATTTACAGCCTGTAAAAACCTGCTAGAAGGTCAGTGATGAGCTGGTTCCAAATTGATGGTACTTAACAGCTATATGAATTTATGAAAGCATCAATTTGCTATTTCATCAGAGAAGATCCTTCCTAAACCCTTTTCTTCTGGCTCCTTCTGCCTCATATCTCTCTGAAAGCTTCCTTGTTAAGCAGAAGACCGGGAATATTGTGATTTGAGGCACACCAAAAGGCAACTACGAATGAAAGTCCGACTTATTTGAAGGTTTTTGGAGGTCTAAAAAAAATATTACTACCTAACTTGGAAGAGAATGGAGAGCACTATGCTAAGTGAACTAATTCAGTGCCATAAGAACAAATACTGTGTAAGACCAATTTTGTAGAAATAGATAACTAGTAAAATGTGTATGAGGATCTAAGGTGGGGAGATTGGGAGCAGAGGTGTGGGGATGGGAGGGGAGGGACAACCATGGGATCGCAGGGTTTGATGGGTGGATGGGGAATACATTGGGGAGGTGAGGGGGATGTGTTATGAGGGACAATGTACACAAACTTTCTTGGTAAACCAGTGTAAAGTTAAAAAAAGATAATTACAAGAAAGAAAAAATAATTTTAGATGCAAGAGGATCCTTTGGGAATGTGTGAGGCTTTGGCTTCCTTCTCTACCTGTGCATTCTGGCTGGGAGTGTCAAGGGCTAGCAGCCATCTGCAGAAACCCTCCCCAAGTTCTGGCAGATCCTCGGATAGTAGCCCACTCAGACTGACAGTTCTTTATCTGAAGGAATCAGGAGCCACAGCTGTCTGTTCCAAGGAAGTTGATGGGGTGTTGCCTTCAGGGCATCATGGCATAGGAAGGGGGGACCCTCACTCCTCCCAGTTATAAAACTTCACAGAATAGAACATTTGGACACAGGACACTTACCCAGTCCTTGGAGATTTTCCTGCATTGACACAAGCTTCTTGTCATAAATGGACTGAGCCAAGGAGATGTCTTCTGAGAGAGAGTCAACCTTCCTGAAAACTAGGGGGAAACGCAGATGAGATGCTGGGACAGGGAGCTAGTGCAGAGGTCATTTCAATCAGCACCTCTGCACCCAAAACCTTTCAACCTTCTTTCTTGAGGCTTCCCAGTGTTAGTAAGGAAAGGTGCTCCTTAAAGCCAGAGTTTAGCATGTACCCCTATAGAAAATAAAACCAAAACCCTTCCCTCACATGGTAGAGATAGCACCAGATTACAGAATTTGTTATTGTTGTTAAGTACCATCGAGTCAGAACCAAGTCATAGCTGATCCTCCAGTGGGTTTTCAGAGGCAAGTACACTGCATAGTGTGAGACTCATCATATTTCTCCCACAGAGCAGCTGGTGGATATGAACTGAGGGTCTTTGGGCTGGTAGTGTAACTCCTTACCACCAACCCACCAAAACTCCCTGATCACAGAATAGAATAGGAAAAATGAAGAAATTTTTAAAAAAGTGTTCTTAGTTCTACCATATAACTGTTAGTAATAGTTTTATGTATTTCTTCTAATCTTATTCACAACCACAATTATTCTACACACACACACACACACACACACACACACACACAACTAATACTACCATCAAGTGGATTCTAACTCATTGAGTTTCTAACCTCCATTGGGTTTCGAAGGCTTTAAATCTCTTGGGAGGAGATTGGCCATCTTTCTCCCATGGAGCCAATGGTGGGTTCAGACCACTGGAGGTACACAGCCTTTGAGTTATAAGAGTACAACTCCCCGCAGAGACTCTGCTCCCCGCAGAGCTTCATATGTACACACACACACACACACACACACACACACACTCACTCTCATTGTGCCTGCTTGAATATTCTATTAGATAAATGGCAGTAAGTGGAATTATGGAATCAAAGGGGTTTGAAGTTCTTGATACAAGTGGTCTCGTTTCCCCAGTGTGGGTCACACTGGTTTACACTCAGCAGCAGCCTCACATCCTGTGGAAGGTGTCAGCGTTGGCCAGTGGAAGGAGCACATGTAGGCACGAGGACTCCTGGCTTCCTCCAGTCACTGCCTAGCTGGGCTGGTCAGTGAGACTAACCATGAGGTGGACTGAATATTGATAAGGGGGGGGGGTCTCGTAGATCTCCTTATAGTCTGGGGAGGGGGGATTAGAACTGCCAATAGAGTGAAGCATTCTATTATCAGATTCTCTTTTCATATTTCAAATTTGTAGGATGACTTTGGACAAGTCATTTAAGCTTTGCGACATTCAATTTAATCATCTTTAGAGAGAATACAGTGCTAAGTGACTATGTGTTGGCTTCAAAAGTGTAATATTTCTAGGTATTTGAGATCTCTGAGTTTTAATTAACATTATAAATCACAGAAGGGATTTAATCTAGGGGAGTTTACTTAATAAACAACTTCAACATGTCGAGACTGCCTAGCAATAGTAATTGCATGCTTTAATATTAGATTAGTGCTTACTGTTTACAAATATTAATCATTCTATTAACTAAGATGCATGCAGGGAACTCAGGTGACATACTCTGTGGGAGGCTGGGCTGTAACCCCAAGGCGATGCCTCTCTGGTGCTTAAAAGCCACCAACAGCTCTGAAGGAGAAAGACAGGGGATCGCCCATGAGATTTTCAGCCTCCTAAAACCCCTCTCTGTGTTAGCAATGACGAGGTTCTGAGTCAATGGAATGACTCTGCGTTTGAGATTTGTATAGATAGAGAACAGAGATGAAGATAGAGTGAATTACCTTGATTTCTAGTCTAATGCTGTCTAAGTTGACCTCTAAGCCAACAGTCAAGGACTCACTAAATATAATGCACCCTGTTCATTTCCTCATTAGTTTGCCTATTTTTCTTACTTTGAAAAAGAAAATAAAAACAACTTGCTGCCATTGGTCAATTCCAACTCAGAGACCCTACAGGGTAGAGCAGAACTGCTCCAGAGAGTGTCCGAGACGGTGGCCTTTACAGAAGGTCTGTCACATCCTCCTCCCTGGTGACTGGTGGGTCCACACTCATGATCATTCAGTTGGCAGCCAGGAGCTTTAACCCTGTGACAGCAGCACTATTTTTTATTTGTTTACTTTTAAAGTAATTTTTAAAATTCACTCTTTTCTTAAAATCTGTTTTAGAATATTATATGCATATATACTTTATAAAGAAATAGATTTATTTTAGAGGTGTGAGCCTATAATCTTTTTAACTTTCCTAACTAGGGAGCCCTTGTTGTCTAGTGGATAGAGTTCCTCTCCTGACTCAAAGGCAGGTAGGTGCTCTACAGGGCAAAGATGGGCAGTCTTCCCCGGAACAATTTATGTGGCCTCTGAAAACCTGCTGTAGGGTCAGCTGTGAGTTGGCTCTGCCTTGAGAAAGAAATATTTAAGATACAGCTTTTCAAACAGAAACTATGGAAGACTTTTACCCATCTACCTCCCAAGTAAATTCTACAACTAATATTTTGCTCTATTTATTTTGTCCCATACCAGTCCCTATGTTGTTGTTGTTATGTGCCATTGAGTCACCTGCGACTCAGTACAAAAGCTCTGAAGCCTGCCCTGTCCTGAGCCAGTCTCACTGACTCCAACACACCTACCCTCATTACCCCAGTTACTGTGTTAATCCATTTCATCCAGGGTCCTGTGCTGTCCCTCCACCCTTCAGAGCATGAAGCCATTCTCCAAGAACTGGTTCCTCCTGGCCACGTGCCACTATAGTATACTCTTTCATCTATCCCTAATTCACTTACTTCTTTTAGGCATTTGAAATAAATATATTTACTCGTGAGGTAGACAATTTTTTAAAGTTCATAAACTATTGTCCTAGTTCTAAAACCGCTGCCTTGCAAGCCAAATCTGGCCCAAGCATCTGTTTTATTGAAACACGGTCAGGCTTATTCATTTATATATTGTGTACAATGGCTGAATTTGATTGTGACAAGAATTCTATGGCCTGAAAAAAAATAGAAAATATTTATTTGCAGACTTTTAAGAAATAGTTTCTTGAATCCTGCTAGAAAGTAAAAGGGCCATGAAAGCAGAGTCTATCTTTTATTAACCAGCATATGCCCAATGTCTAGTACAGTTCGTGTCTTCTGTTGTTGCTAGGTACCAGTGAGTCAACTGCGGCTCACAGATTGAGAACTTGTCCTGTCCTGTGTCATCCTCATGCCCTCCCACAAGCTTGGATCAGTTATTACAGTCACTATGTCTTGGCATTTTATCAGGAGGGGCCAGTCTTTGGAAAAAGTCATCATGCTGGAAGAGGCAGAGGGTTTACAAAAGGAAGAATGACCATCAATGAGATGGAGTGACACAAAGCCTTATCATAGCATGCAAAAATACTTGATTAAATGGATAATTATGAATGATTTTCTATGTCCAGTGGAGGAAGACTGATTTTTTTTCCCAACCTTGTTAACTTTGGCCACAGTCTAATCACAAATCACTCACTAGGAACACTCACATGTGTACATGCTCATAAAGCCACAAATTTATCGTTATCTAGTCAACAAATGTGCTGAGTGCTATGAACAAGTGGGTCTTGGCACTATTCTATGTACTTGAGATATCCAGGTTGGAGGTAAAAATTAAAAGAGGAAATTCCCAGCAATCTGCTCCAAAATATCAGTCCATGAAAACCCTATGGATCACAACAGTCTGATTTGCAACTAATCATGGACACGGCATAGAATCGGGGTGCACTTTGATTTGTAGTGTCAGGGACTGTCACGAGTCAGGGCCTATTCAGCTCAGCTAAAAGCTCAAGGTCTCCTGTGATTCTCTCAGACACACCACACCCTCAGTTCTTACTGTCTCTGCCCACACACTCTAGATGTTGAGGCAAATTATTCCATCCTCTGAGATCTGTTTCCTCATACTGAAATGTGGATATTTCTCTCTATCACAGTGTTGTTGAGATGACTGAAGGGACATCATGTATGTGACAATGACACGGTGGGCATTCAATAAGAGTCTGCAGTGCACTGGTGTCTATGCTCATCTCTTGGGTATTGCCAGGCCCTTGGGTATCGAGCCTGGAGTTTTGTTAGTGGCCCCAGGTCCCGTGGATGCTGAGCATGAGGCCCCGACTGGGCGACCAGAACTATTTATGTCTTCTCTAATGGTCTGTTTGCTGTCCCTGATCCTTGAGACTGTGCCTCCTCCTTTTCTTTGGTCTAGGATTTTAGTCTCTTCCTTAAGGACTAAGACTTTAAAAATGAATTAGCAGAGAGAGATGGGTGGGGCTGAATGGGGAGTGGGGGCTTGGGAAGTTCTTAAATCCAACTGGATTGCACACTGAAATTGCCCAGGGGATTTTAAAAAATCATTAAGGTCTCGGTCCTGCCCTGGAAATTATGATTTAATTTATCTGGAGTAGGACTCTGGCTAGGGTATTTTTAAATGTTCCCTGAGAGGTTCTAATGTGCAGACAAGAATTAGAGTCACTTCCTTGAATAGTGAAATCTTAGAAGGCAGCAAATATAACTGACCTTCCCTTAATGATCCCAATACCTGGCACGTATAAATCTTTGGTTTGTTTTGGAGATTACGGGAAACTGACTAGAGAGTTTACCAAATCAGTAATACGCTGGCCTCTTGCCATCAAGCCAAGAAGGCAGGCCACAGAATGTATCTAACCAGGGCCAGAGCTCAGCACCTCGATTAAGGAGATGCTCATAGTCAAGGGCGTGCATGTTCAAGGTCAGCCCCTGAGAGGGAGACACTGCCGGTCCCTTACTTCCTTACCAGGGTCCCAAACTAGCCTCTAACACACAGTAGATTGAAACAAGTAAACATACTGGCTTTGCTTAGTAAAGAAGTCTGTATCTTCAATGTTTGATGCTACTAATGGAATGACATTCCAGTGAGAAACTAGCACATTTGTGTTAATTTGCTTACTATAAGCCGCCTCTGGAAGGTAGGAGTTATCTGAATTGGCTGTATACCTGTCACCTGGGTCTGCTCCCATATTCATACAAACTGTAGTATCTATGAGAAATACCTTTCTTTCGATCTCTGGTCTTCTCCAGAGATCTTCTGATTCAAATAAGCCTGAGTGGGGCCCAGTGATGCATACTTTAAAGAAAATATGAGGGGATGAGTGGTTGATGCAGGCAGACTACACTGAGAAACTCACATAGACCTTGGAAAGGGCTTAGAAATCACCTCACTCAGTGATTTCTGATACTGGATAGACAACAGAAGCATTTTCAAAATACTAAGCTCCACTCCCAGATGCCTAAGCTCCACTCCCAGAAATTGTAACTACATTAATAACTAGCCATTAATACTTTTAAAAGAAATTAATCTAATAATTGAGATTGAGAATTCCTGATCTTGTCCTATGTTTGCATTTACCAGTGAAAAAACAGGGTCCCTGAGAGGGCATGTGTTTTGCTCAAGGCCACATAACTAATTTCTGGCCTGAAATTAGAAGCCAGTCACAGTGTGGATTGTTGTTGTTGTTGTTGTTATGTGCCGTCGAGTCGATGACAACTCATAGGGACCTTATGAACAAAGGCTCTGAAGCTTGCCCTCTCCTGAGTCAACTTCAAGATCTGTCACACCTGACCCCGTTGCCACAGTCACTGTTATAGTTCCATCTCCACCAAGGTATTCCTCTCTTGCTCTGATCTCTACCATGTATACTTTGGGCATGATGACAGGAGGGATCAGTCCTTGGAAAAAGACATCAAGCTTGGAAGGGTAGAGGGTCAGCGCAGTGTGAATTAAGTATTAAAATTCCCTGGTAATAAAGAGAAGAGCCCTGCTGGTGCAATGGTTAGAGCCCTCAGCTGTTAAGCAAAAGACTAACATTTCAAATCTGCCAGCAGAAAGATGAGGCAGTCTGCTGACACAAAGATCACAGCCTTGGAAAGCCCTGGGCAGTTCTACATTGTCCAGGGTCAACGAGAGGGACAATCCACCTGCTGGTGGTGGGGTTTCGGTTAGTAGGAAACAGGCTGATTGTTGGGCTCTGAGCCACTGAGTTGTAGAGTATGTCTTTGCACGTGGAGCCTGGCATGGTGATCCCTGGGTCAGCCAGGATCTACTGGGAACCACACTCACCCAGGGAGGCCAGCACGGCCACGGCCACCAGGAGCAGGGCGAGGAAGAGGTAAAGGATCCTCACGGACGTGTGTAAGGACAGATTCCTCTGGCAGCGGCTGCAGTGGGGCCCTGGCTGGCCTGTGGGGACACGAGGAGGAAAGGGGCTTAGAGTGATCTGATCCTTCAGTCCTTTTTCCCTGTTCTGGCCTTTCTCATCACATTTCACGTCACACTTCCAAGGGGAGTTCTTCTCAACCCTTAGTTGTGTTTCCATGCACCCCTTCCCCACCTTGTTCTTAGTTCTCAAGCTTTCAAAGAAGAGAAGAGTCAGGGGTTTAAAAAATCACTCCCCACTCTTGGCCTCCACTCTCTCCATAAAGTATCATCATCCAGTTCACAGAGTAAGGAAACACCTCTTTTCTCTATAATGGCCCTACCTATAAAGTACTTGAATGACATTTTTTTTTTTTTAAAAAAAAGGCTAGAGATTTGAGCCCACCAAAAAGGCCTAAAAAGAAGGCCTGGTAATCTATTTTCAACAAATCAGCCACTGAGAACTCTATGGAGCACACTACTAACATGCATGTCGGCTCTATGAATTGATATTAAATTAATGGCAGCTGGCTACAATTCACAAAGCAGGATAGCCAGCCTCATTTCATCTTGGGTAACCAACTTGTCTCACCTTAGCCAGGAAGTCCTGCAGGAGAAAGATATGGCTGTCTGCTTCCGCAGTAAAGATTCTAGTATTGAAGGTCTCAAGCCAGGGGATCTTGTCAGCTAATCAGAACTAATCAGGACAATTGATCACAGAGTCCTCAAATTTTTTCGGTAACCAGCAGTTCTACTAAAAACCAAGTGGCTACAGTCCACCAGTCCACCACTGGGGGCCTTGGTATGGTGGAAAGAGAAAACCAAGTGTTCTTGGCTACCCTGGTGGGTAGGTGACCAACACCTGCAGGCAGACTCTGGGAATGCGGTGACCGTCTCATCAGAAACTCTTCTGCTTGACTCAGCTTTGGTTGCACATCACCTGGGAACACTGAGAAAGCATGGTAACTTGTTCACACTCCAAATTGAATGAAATGAAATTTCCTGAGGGCTGGATACAGACGTCGATACTTGGTTTTAAAGCACCCTGAGAGGTTATGTATGCAACCAAGTTTGGGACCGATGACTGTAGTCTGTAGTGGAAGTCTCTACTACAAGTAATTGTTTAGGTGGCTTTCTGTTTCTCAGATGAACTAAAGGCCATGTTAGGCACTGAGGGTCTTGGGGGAATGTTGAGTCAGTTGGAGGACAGGGGATAGGATTAAAGAGACATTTCTGGGACAGCAAAAAGATAGGTGTGAGGATTGGTTTCCTGGCTGGGGAGGAGCCTGAGGTCACTTACAGGTCCCAGTAGGAGCCCTTTTACATGAGTCACATTATCTATACTAAAAAAACCCCAAACACATGTCCACACAAATCTACTTCATTCACACTCAAAGAAGCAGTGGGGGAAAGATGGCCAGGCTTCTAAAGGAAGTCATACACAGAGATAGCATGTCTCTCACCTCCTTGGTGGTGGGGATGGGGAGGGGAGGGGGTCAGAGGCAGAGGGAAGGCTCCCTTAACTCTTACCCTCCTGTGTGCACGGGAAGGATGACATGTCTTCGTCTTCATTGGCCAGGTCCTCTTCTGTAACACACAACGCATCGCCGTCGCCACCAACGGATCTCACTGTGATGGAGCCAGTGCTGTCAGACCCCAGCCTGGACCACACCCACCCCTCTCCAACTACCCCATTGGCTGACTGGTCCTCACACTCTCATGCCCACCCCTCACCTGGGTCCACGTCAACCCAATGAAGTACCACATGACCTGACTATAAATGGAGAAAAGTGGATATAGGTGACAATCAGGTGTCTGAGGAGATGGAATCTCCAAACATATCTGGGAAAGGAGGTTTCAGCATGATCTCCCACCAGGTGAGGCCAAGGCAGCTACTTCCTGTGCAATTTGGTCAAAGTCCTTGGAGTAAGAAGTAAGATCTTGCCCAACTCCCATTTGTCAACACAACGGTGAGTTCTGCCTTAGAAGAAAAATGAATCCAGCTGAGCACAGACCTCACAAAATCCTGGATCCCACCCAGCTGTGAGACTGCAGAGAGAAGAAAGCAGTACGATGAGTGGAGGAACTGTGGGAAAACAGCTCTCAGGTAGAAAGCCCAGTTCTTGGCTTATTCTCTTGTAACAGAATGTAAATGATGCATTTCTTATTCAGAAGACTGTTAAAGTACCCCCTACACATCACACCTCCTCCTAGGAATAAACACATGCCTTTTTACGAATGATGAAGAGAAAGAAGAATGAAATGGGGCAAAATGAACCAAATATCTAGAAGAGTGTTTGACAATTGAGAGGGAATCTGGACTAGAGTAATTTGGGTGTTTGTTCTAGGAAGTGGGGGATGTAAAGTGATGAAGAGAAACATACTGTTGGAGGGGTTTTAAAGAACTTTGCCATAAAAGCCAGAAGCAATAAAAGAAAAGCTTGGTGTATTTGATCACATTGATTTGGGAACAGGGAGACATATGGCAAAATTAGTGAAGCCCAAAACATCAATACACCATAGACTAAATTCAGGAGATAAATGACAACCTGGGAGAACATAACAGGTTGTTGTTGTTGTTGTTATGTGCCGTTGAGCTGTTTGCGACTCATAGCGACCCTATGTACAACAGCCCTAAACCCTGCCCTATCCTGTGCCAATCACATTGCCTCCGACACACCCATCCTGATTACCCCAGTCACTGAATCAATCCACCTCATAGAGGGTCTTCCCCTCCTGCTCTGTCCCTCCACCCTCCCAAGCATGATGTCCTTCTCCAAGGACCTGTCCCTCCTTGCAACATGCTCAAAGTATGTCAGACGAAGCACAGCTGATTGATATGCCAAATTTAGAGAGTGCTCTTACAAATTAAACCTCTGGTGGTCTAGTGAGGAAGGGCTTGTGTTGCCACCCCAAAGGCAGGTGGTTTGAATCCACTAGCTGCTTTCTTGGGGAAAAGATAAGCAATCTCCTCTCTCAAATTCCTCTGGAGGGTCAGTTCCAACTCAAAGGCAATGTTGTTATGCATCATCAAGTCGGAAATGACCCATAGCTGACATTCCAGAGGCTTTTCAGAGGTACTAAATTGAACAGGGGGAGTTCAAACCACATGCCTTCAGGTCTGCAGAATAACTTCTTACCACTAGGCCGCCAGAAAGTGTGTGTGTGTGTAGTTAAAAATTGAATAGAAATAGGATCACAAATGCTACAGAAAAATGAACAGAAGAAATGAACAAAGAATAGAGAGATACACAAATGGTCCTTAAAGAAAGAAAAATACTATAAAAACATTTTAATGTTCTGAAAAATTGACCTGTATCTTTGAAGAGAAGAGGTTTCCCTCTCAATTATTTTTGGCAAGTAAATTATTTTACTAGTCTTCCTCCTACCTAACCCACATCCCCAACCCCAGTGGACAGAATAGCCTGAGGTGAGAGTCACTATCCTAAACAGCAGGTGTACATGGGCCTTCACCAACCAGAAGGAAAGCTGTGACCACTCAGGAAGGAGAGGGTGAGTGAGGATCAGAATGGATGTTCTAGTGTGACCTCCTGGGACCACAGCCTCCAAGAAGGGCCCGGGAAAGGCTGGGGTCTGGGATTGGGGCTTCCAGAGGCCTTTGGTCTGATTGCCTTCAGTGCATAACCACAACCTTTGTTCCTGCCAATTCCCTCAGACACCCAAGACTGTTCTTAACATCCATCTTCGGTATTTGCTTATTAGCCTGCTTTCAGATTTCCTCTCCTCTCCTCTCCTCTCCTCTCCTCTCCTCTCTTCTTTTCTCCTCTCTCCTCTCTCCCCTCTCCCCTGCCCTCCCCTCCCCTCCTCCACCTCCTCCTACTTCCTTTCAGTTTCTCTCTCTCTCTCTCTCCTTCCTCTTTCTCTTCTTCTACAACTTTATTTGGTCCTTGGGAATTGCTCTGTTTTCGTGTGACTATGTATTTTGCAGTACAGTTCATAGTTTTTCTCCGTCAGTCATTGTTGAGTTAGAACCAGCTCATAGCTGACCCTCCTGGGATTTCTGAGGCTGTAAACTGCATGGGAGGAGATTTTCCGTCTTTTCCCCTTGGATCCACTTGTGGATTTGAACCTCCAGAGAGGCATGACTTTGAGGTTCAGGAACACAACTCGCTATAGACCTAGCCATCAGAGCTCCCCAGTTTACCTAGCATCTGTATTTTATAGTATGTGGATATGGTAAGCTCTTTTTGGTAGAAACAGGAGCTCTGGTGGCATATACCTTAGCAAGCTGCAATGCGGACCTAAAAACTGAGTCATCGGGAGAGCAAATACACCAGAAACTATGCAGGAGCGTGATCTTCTTGTTAAGATTTACAATCTTGGAAACGGAATGGATAGTCGTTATGAATGGGAATCAACTGGATTTCAGTAAGTAAGTGAGTGCGTGCTAGGAGGGGCCCTAGTGACACAATGGTTAAAGGCTTGGCTGCTAAGAAGAAAGGTTAGTAGTGTGAACTCCTGCAGCAGCTCTGAAAAAGAAAGATCTGATGGTACATACCATTAAATATTACAGCCTAGAAAAATTCCTGTGAGGCAGTTCTCCTCCATTACATGAAGTCATTCTGGGGCAAACTGAATGGCACTTAACAATAACTGTAATAGAAGGAAAATCTCCAAGGTTTTTGCGTTTTTCTTTCTTTGAATTTCTAATGCAAATGAAGTGCTGGGACTTGCCTCAAGGCAATTTTCACAACAACCCTATAAAGTTTATAGTTGAAGCATCATCACTAGACAAAAGGACTGAGGTGCAGAACCACCACACAGATGTGAAACCAAGCCTTCAGCCCAGAACTCTGCTGCTATTCCTGCTGTCACCTCAAGGCAATGAGCAAAGCCTCTTCAAAATGCTAAGAAGTCTTGTTTCTGTGATTACAAGGTGGAAAGAAAGGAAGTTGTTGTTACGTACCTTCAAGTAGCAACCTGCAAATGACTGAGCCTATAATGGAGCCTGAGAAGCATCTATCAATGACCATAAGCAAGCCAGGTAGCATCCTGGGATCTGGAGCATGGTGACCTCACTTCTCACATACAGTTGGACCACGGTGCTGCTGTGTTCATGATTTAACATGGATTCTAAAAGACAGAGCTGGTGAGGGTCACTTGTTAAGCTAAGGCAGCTCTGAGTGGACTTGGGGGTTATGGATGGTCCTGAGTTAGAGACACCACCAGCATCACCAGGAATGTCTCTTGTTTTCCTCTAGGTCATAGTTTAAGCATTGCTTCATCAGCAAAAATCTTCCTTGATCTCCTAGAATAGATTAAGTCCTCTGTTCCATGCTTCTCATGCTCTGAATAACCCCTTCATAGAATGCAATGTAACTGTAATGATTTATTTAATAGTTCTCTTCCCTAACGTTTAAGTTCAAAAGATAAAAGGTGCCACACCAACTCCAAGGGAGTCTGCGTGACAAAATCACCCGATTGAGGCGAAAACTTCAAGGAAGTCAGCCTCTCGGAACGTGTGCTTTCTCCATGATTGTTCTTGGCCTTTCTGTAATTTCTCTTCTATTGTCTCTTTGTGGTTTTTACTTGGGACAGGGGGAGAAGGCTGTGTTCTTTACACAAAGTGTTCCTACTAAAAGTTTGTTAGATGTTCCCAGAAAGAACTAAATGGAGGTGATGACTTTAATATGCAAACATTACCTCTGGTTCTTTTAGCATTACTAAAACTTTTCAAGAATAATATGATTTTAGGGGAATCCATGGATGCATTATAACAAAAAGAATTAATGGTGGAAATCCCAAAGACGACCACCCCAGAGATTCCTAGATTTCTAGGGTTTATAAGAACTCCTTCAAAGGAAAAACCCTCGCTCCCCACCACAAGAACACCAGGTGGAAAACTTGTTTATCTATTAGGTAATGGTTGTTTGTGGCAGCCCTCTATTGGGAGAGGCCCTTACAGAATTCCAAAGCCTACAGATAAACCTCTTCCATATACTGGAGAATATAATTAATTTAATGCAAAACACCCTGATGGTTTTGTGTCTTGGGATATATTTTTCAAAAGGTTTGAAAGTGACCAGAGGGAAGATGTTATGAGAGGTATAGGTGGTAAAATAAAGCATGAAACATGAGATTGGGATGATGAATTTAGGCGATATTATGACCCAAAACATCCTTTGTATGAACCTAAACCCCCTTATTGAAATAGTAATCACCCCTGAAATAATGGAAAGTGTAAAAGTGTTGTCTCTTGAATGGAAATAAATAATATTGTAAATTCAGCTAAAACGGTAAAATGTATCAGCTTAAATTTAAAATGTGACTTTTTTACTATGTAACTTTGTAACCCAAACAAGTTGAAGAACAGGTTTTAAAAAGAAAACGTTTAAGAAAAAAGCCATTGTCTACCAAGCTCTCCAATTACCAAGGAAACATGACCATAAAGAATAGCCTTTCATGCTCTCCAAGGAACCATGACCATAAAGAATAGCTGTGTGCAAGAAAATAATGTAAACTTTATTCTTACTTTTGTTGTCTTTTTGGCTATTGTTAAGCCCCTAATTGTAAAAATGGGATATAAATGTATCATGCTAAATGCAATAAGCAGGGAAGAACGAAGAAGAATGAGAATGACTTAGAATTAAAATCATCAAGATCACTTGACTGTTTGCCTTGTGTTCTTTCACCATCCCTTCACCGAACTTCTACCCACCTTCGTGTTCCCTCTTTGAGACCCTAGACCTCAGGCTTATAAGCCCCTCCGTACTGAAGCAGCCCGTGGCATAAAGGCTGTGTTATCTTGCTCTTTTCTTTATCCAAAGCACTGAGTAGAGGGCTTGACAAGGGAAGAACTGCTTAGTAAACATGTTTAATGAGCCTATGAGGAATTCTGTGCTTTATGACAGTGCTCATAGAATTATTTGAGAACTTTCATGATCCCAAGGCCAGAAAAGCATCCCTAAAGATTCTGATTTCAGTTTTAGGATGTAGATACTTGGTATTTAAGGTTCTGAAAGCACATTCACATCCATTATCCCATTTGATCCCTACCATTACTCTTATGGAAACAGATCTTCCAATTTCACAGCTGAGGAAACAGAGCTGAAGGGCAGAGGATTAAAGTCGTGCATGGAGTCAGCTAGCATCAACGTTCCTCTGAGTTCTGGTCAAGTGTTTTCCTTTCCACAATGTCGAGGTAGAACAGAACTCAGGGAGATAGGGTGTACGTATGCATGTGTGTGTGTGTGTGTGTGTGTGTGTGTGTGCATGGGGGGTGTGTATGTGTGTGAGAGAGAGAGAAAGAGAGAAGAGACAAGAAAGATAGTATGTGGGGTTTTGCTGATCCCTTTGTATGTATCCTAAGAAACCAACCTTTCCAGAAATCCCTTGCTAGCCGTCATCAATCTGCCAATAGTTTACAAGGATGGCTTTGCCTGGGATGTTATCAGGATTATGACTCCTTCCATTTCCCCATAAACTAAAGCTTCAGCTTAAGGCTAAACTCCTTGGTGCCTCTGCACTCTACATGACCAAAACCTCATCCCTACTAGCCATGCCCTCTCCCTCCCTGACGGTCACAGCCAGGACCACTCAGTCAGCTCTGCGTTTACAACCTCTGTCCCCTCTTGGGGCATATCCCTTCCCTTCCTTGGAGAGAAATGCTTTCTGTCTTTCCAGCGTCCATGTTTCTCATTCCTCTCCTCTCCTTTGTGGTGGTTCTCTGTGCTCCCTTGTGACTGGACCTCCTCCCTGTTCTGGCTCCAGAGCCAAATTCATCACTTCACTGTTTATAGGCTTTGCAGGGAATCTGGGAAGACTTAAATCAAGCAAGACTGACACTGACCTTAGCAAACACCCCCTCGAAACAGCACACAGCTTTGTCATACTTTACTCTCCTATTGAGAGCTCAAATATTGGCAGCCCTTAGCAAGTGGGAATTAATAAAGCCCCCTTTCCGGTACTGCATGGAGCGGCTCATGTGAAGGAAAATGACAGCTGCCAGCATGGATCTCCGCTCTCTCTTGACTGGGAATGTCACAAGGGTTTGGCTGTATTCCCTCCACTAACATCTCAGCTCCATTACTCACGGCACTCTCCAATTCCCAAGAAGGTATTTTTCTCTTCCTGATCCTTGGACTTCCTGTCCACCCAGCCCCAGAGACTCCTGAAGTACCTATATCAGGAATGCTGCAGCAACTATCCACTCCAGCTTTGCTTACTTTAATGAGAACATGATCCAGAGCATTTGTGAGGCTCTTAGAAAGCCAAGGCCTTTACAAGTCCGGGATCATAATACGCACATTATACTAAGATAGTTCCAGGCAGTGTATGGATGAGGACATAGAAAAAACTGAGGAGAAGCTTGACTGAAGACACAGAGGCTTTGATTGATTAGAGTTTGATTGATTGGATAGCAACTGAGATCCCCCCTTTGCCTCAGGCCAAGCAGGGTCAGCAGAGAGAAGGATACCATACCCTTCCCTCTAGCCTCTTGTATTCCTATCCACAAGTCTTCTGGGGCAGTCTGCTTCACTCTTAGGCACACGGGACTTAAAAATTAAAATTTATAGCAATAGAAAAGCACCGACTGAAAGAGGAAATCTTAACAAGGCAGCTCTGTCATGATATAAAGACTTGGAGAGGCTACGTGATCTCCAGGTTGCACAACTAGTCAGTGGTCCTTCAAAGTCCAAAGGTATGAAGCATGATAAAAAGAAACAGCATTTGCAAAAGGGCACATTCCCAGCTCAGAATGGCTATGGACCTGGGAGGTGACCTTCCTACCCAGGTCTAACGTCTGTTTACGAGGTTTGCCTTCCCAGCAGATTGTCATCTTCTTGGGGTCGGGAAACCTTTCTGACGCCTCTTTGAGCACAAAGATGATCACAGAGTGAGTGTGTACTGGAGATGAGTTTACTGGCCAGTTGAGAAGGGCTGCATCTTTAGTTGATAGTGAGGTTTTACTGATTTAATGTGTGTGTGTTGTTGTGGTGTACCATTGAGTTGGAACCAACCCACAGTTGACCCTCCCACAGGTTTTCAGAGGCAGTAGTCACACAGGAAGAGACTGCATATGTATTATTGAGCTTTGATGGTCTAGCGGAAAAGTGGAGGTGCATGAGGACAGCAGCTCTCTTGGAGTTGGGGAATAGGCCCTGGGCTCTGTGATAGGGAGTTTATCAGTGGTTTAGTGCTATAACGTCTGCCTTCTGGACCTAACGCCTCCTGCCCTGCCACTGCCGGTCTAACTGTGGGGCTTGTGTGTTCCTATGGTGTTGAACAAGCTTCAGAGGGGCTACCAGACTAAGACAGACTAGGAAGAAAGGCTTGGTGATCTAGCTCTGAAATCAGCCAGTGAAAAAGCTCTATGACTCACAAAGGTCTAATCCCATTGTGCGTGAGGTCACCATGTGTCAGGAGCCGACTCAACAGCAGCTAACAACCACCACCCTGTAATAAAGAAATCAGCCCTACAATTTGCCCGCTGAAGACACAGGCCAGCCCTATCTGTACTGAATGATTGCTACCCCAGTGGCAGGCAGTGTGCTTAGCAAAAATCAGTCTTTGAAGAACACCGTTGCAAGCCCAGGCAATGTAGTGGTGACCTCTGGAGACTTTAAAGGATTCTTCTCATACCTGAGACGATAATATCCAACTAAAACACCAGACGGACAAACTTAAAGATGGTCAACCACCACCACCACCACCACCTATATAGTTTTCACCTCTGCTCCCACAGAGCCTCGCGGAGTATCTGGTTGAAGGTGTGTGCCTTGGTGCATTGTTGTGTGTGGCTGCTACACTGGGGATGAGCTTGCTGCACCTCTCTGGAGCCTGGAGTGCTTCACCAACTGCCAGCTCAACTGTGGTCACCAGCTATGGCTTCCTTTTGGTTGACCAAAAATGTGTAGCTTGGGGCACTCTTTAGCTCTCCTGGGATTGCATCCTTCCGTAAGAGTCAGCAAAGGGGAGAGATTCGAGGAATTGAATGAAAGGTTTTCCTTCGGGAACTTCAAGGAACACATTTGGATGATTGTCTTCTGCGGAGTTAACAGAGTGGGTTTTCCAAACAGCCAATTGGGCCAGTGAAAATAAAAACTTCAGAGTCTTCTCAGGCGTGCATGCTATATTTAAAGTTGCAGAACAGCTGCAGTTTAAGGCTTGAGAATACTGTAATTAAGGTTACAAAATTGTTTTCATTAGAACCCCCCTGTCCCAGCCCCCTCCCCACAGGCTTCCTTTGTGGCAAGTCCACAATGGAGTGGGAGTAAGTCTGCTCTCAACCCTAATGCATCTGTCCTTCCTTTTCAGATTCTTCTGCCTGACAAGTTTCCAGCCTCTGGTTTCTGGTTCTGCCCCTTTCCTTCCTCTAATACCCGCCTCTTCTCTGCTTCTCATACTTGCACGCCTCCATTCCTAAGACCCACATCTGCTGCTCTTGCACAAACTTCTCCCCCTATTCCCCCTGCCTCCATCTGATCCACGGTGCCCTCCCATAGCTTCCCACCCCCTGTTGTCTCCCACTGGGTGACCACAGAAGTTTTAACATCCCCTTTGATTCTAAATACTCTTTCTCTGAAATCACTCCCCCCACCCCCACCCGCCTTTTTTACCTCAGTTTCTGACTGGGACAACAGTATTGGCATTCTGTACAAGTCTTCATTGTTATTGTTGTTGTATTCCATTGAGTTGCCTGTGACTCATAGCAATTCTATGTACAACAGCCCTAAACCCTGCTCTATCCTGTGCCAATCTTATTGTCTCTGGCACACTTTCCCCCATTACCCCAGTCACTGAATCGATCCATCTCATTTAGGGTGTTCCTCTCTTACTCTGTCGCTCCACCCTCCCAAGCTTCACTAAGGTGAGATTTACCCATTTTGCACAGCAGTCATTTAGTATTCCATCCTAGCCTGCTAAATGCTATAAAAAAAATCTCCAGTTGTTATGACAATTCCAAGTCATATCTCTCCATTTTTAAGTATCTGCTCAAAGGGTGGTATAACTTCTAGATGTGAAGACAGACTTTCTTTTCAACTCTATCACACACTGGCCTCCTCTGTGGAGATAGAATTTCTCCACTCCTCTGAGCTCACAGAATTCAGTGGGATGGGAGGGCAAAGAGTCACTAGTTTCCTTGATGCCTGTGGACACCTTGAAAATTCCAACATCCCTCTACCCTTCAGCACTCGAGATCCATCTCTCACATGGATCTCTCCTTTCCCTTTCTGAGCTTCATATTCCTGGTGTGTCGAGTAGTGGAAATGCTATCTACTTCCTAGAGTTTCTGTGGAAATTAGAGGGGAAATACCTAAAAACGATATGGCACATAAATACTTGATAAATGGTACTAGTAGTCATCATTGTTACCAGTTTTCTACTCATCGCCATCCTATGCAATCACTGCTATTGTTGATGAGCTTTTCCCAGCCCATCTCACTCCACAGGACAAATTTCCAAGGTTCAAGAAAAGTATTTTTCAAAATGTGTCTGTGGAATGCTAGTTCCAAAATGCTGTTTTGTAGAAGATGGTATTGTGATAAAGTTGTTGTTATGTGCTGTCAAGTTTTTGTGACTCATATCGACCCTGTGTACAAAAGCCTTAAAAAAACCCTGCTCAATCCTACGCCAACCTTATTGTCTCTGACACACCTATTCGCGTTACCCCAGTCACTGAATCAATCCATCTCACTGAGGGTCTTCCTCTCTTGAACTGTCCCTCCACCCTCCTAAGTATGATGCCTCTCTCCAGGGACTGGTCCCTACTTGTAACATGTATCTTTATCTCCAAGGAGCAACCTGGTTTCACTCTCTCTAGGATGAACCTGTTTGTTCTCCTAACAGTCCATGGTATATTCAATACTCTTTTCCAGCACCACAGCTCAAAGGCATCATTGTTCCTTCTATCATCCCTAGTCATTGT